>NC_134469.1:33188537-33252037 GCF_964194025.1 Convolutriloba macropyga
ATAATAATAATAATAATAATAATAATAATAATAATAATAATAATAATAATAATAATAGTAATAATAACAATAATAATAATAATAATAATAATAATAATAATAATAATAATAATAATAATAATAATAATAATAATAATAATAATAATAATAATAATAATAATAATAATAACAATAATAATAATAATAATAATAATAATAATAATAATAGTAAAAATAATAAAATTATAATCTGCGATATCAAAAATGATTGATCATTTACTATCAGCAGTTTTTCAGCCACCCTAGTCAGCCTACAAAAAACCGCTGGATTGCAAAATCTCAATCAATTTTCTTTTAAAAGTTCTACCTCAAAGAAACAATAAAAAAAACTCAGAATAAAACTAATAGTAATAATAGTAATGAAAATAAAAAAAGAACAATAATAATAATAATAATAATAATAATAATAATAATAAAAATAATAATAAAAAAAAATAATAGTAATAATAATAATACTAATAATAATAATGCTAAAATAATAATAATAATAAAAAAATAATATCAATTTGGTTTACTTTGAACAACTCCTTGGTTCAATAAAATTTCTATATTTTTGATATAAGAATAAGCGAATAAGTCGATATTTCCGATTGAAATACGAACTTTCTTCTAGGAAAGTTAGGCGGACCATTCATTTTGCAATACAACCTAAATAGTGCTGGTAGTCTGGTATATCAATTTGGTTCACTTTGAACAACTCCTTGTCCCGATGAAAAATACTATATTTGAAATAATAGCAAATTACCGTATGAAAAACTAATTTTTTTCTAGGCAAGCAATACCAAAAATTCTTTTTGGTTTTACACTTTAGCTACACATGGGATACTCCCTACCGAGTTTGGTTCGATTTGGACAACTCCTTGATCCGAAAAAAATTCTATATTTTTGAAAATAGAATAAGCGAATAAGTCGAAAATTCCGATTGAAATACGAACTTTTTTTCTAGGAAAGTTAGGCGGACCATTCCTTTTGCATTACAACCTAAATAGTACTGGTAGTCTGCTATATCAATTTGGTTCGCTTTAGGCAACTGTATGATCCGATAAAAGTCGACTATTTTTGAAAATTCAATAAGCGAAAAAGTGGATATTTCCGTATAAATTACTAACTTTTTTTGTATAAATGTTAGGCCGACCATTCTTTTTGTATTACAACCTACATAAAACTGGTAGTCTGGGATATCAGTTTGTTTCGCTTTAAGCAACTCTATGATGCGATAAAAGTCGACTATTTTTGAAAACTCAATAAGCGCAAAAGTGGATATTTCCGTATAAAATACTAACTTTTTTTGTATGAATGTTAGGCCGACCATTCTTTTTGTAATACAACCTACATAATACTGGTAGTCTGGGATATCAGTTTAGTTTGCTTTAAGCAACTCTATGATCCGATAAAAGTCGACTATTTTTGAAAACTCAATAAGCGAAAAAGTGGATATTTCCGTATAAATTACTAACTTTTTTTGTATGAATGTTAGGCCAACCATTCTTTTTGTATTAAAACCTACATAATACTGGTAGTCTGGGATATCAGTTTGGTTTGCTTTAAGCAACTCTATGATCCGATAAAAGTCGACTATTTTTGAAAAATCAATAAGCGAAAAAGTGGATATTTCCGTATAAAACACTAACTTTTTTTGTATTAATGTTAGGTGGACCATTCTTTTTGCATTACAACCTAAATAGTACTGGTAGTCTGGTATATTAATTTGGTTCACTTTGAAAAACTCCTTGTCTGATAAAATTTCACTATTTTTTGAAAATAGAATAAGCGAATAAGTCGAGATTTCGATTGAAAAACGAACTTTTTTTCTAGGAAAGTTAGGCGGACCATTCCTTTTGCATTACAACCTAAATAGTACTGATAGTCTGGTATATCAATTTGGTTCACTTTGAACAACTCCTTGTCCGATAAAATTTCACTATTTTTTGAAAAAATAATACGGAATAATAAGCGAATAAGTCGATATTTCCGATTGAATTACGAACTTTTTTTCTAGGAAAGCTATACCAAAAATTCTTTTTGTTTTACACTTTAGGTACACATGCGATACTCCATACCGAGTTTGGTTCACTTTGAACAACTCCTTGTCCGATAAAATTTCACTATTTTTTGAAAATAGAATAAGCGAATAAGTCAATATTTCCGATTGAAATACGAACTTTTTTGCTAGGCAAGCTATACCAAAAATTCTTTTTGTTTTACACTTTAGGTACACATGGGATAATCCATACCGAGTTTAGTTCGATTTGGACAACTCCTTGATCCGATAAAAATTCTATATTTTTGAAAATAGAATAAGCGAATAAGTCGAAAATTCCGATTGAAATACGAACTTTTTTCTAGGAAAGTTAGGCGGACCTTTCCTTTTGCATTACAACCTAAATAGTACTGGTAGTCTGCTATATCAATTTGGTTCGCTTTGAACAACTCCTTGTCCGATAAAATTTCACTATTTTTTGAAAATAGAATAAGCGAATAAGTCGATATTTCCGATTGAAATACGAACTTTTTTTCTAGGAAAGTTAGGCGGACCATTCCTTTGGCATTACAACCTAAATAGTACTGGTAGTCTGGTATATCAATTTGGTTCACTTTGAACAACTCCTTGACCCAATGAAAAAGACCTATTTTTAAAAATTATTTAAAATTAATTATTCGAATTAATCGGAAATTAACGTACGAAAATCGAACTGTTTTTCTACGCAAGCTATAGCAAATATTCTTTCTGTTTTACACTTTACATACCCTGGGGATACTCCATACCAAGTTTGGTTTACTTTGAACAACTCCTTGACCCGATGAAAATTACTATATTTGAAAATTAATTATTTGAAATAATAGCAAATTTCCGTATGAAATACTAACTTTTTTGCTAGGCAAGCTATACAAAAAATTCTTTTTGTTTTCCACTTTAGCTACACATGGGATACTCCATACCGAGTTTAGTTCGATTTGGACAACTCCTTGATCCGATAAAAATTCTATATTTTTGAAAATAGAATAAGCGAATAAGTCGAAAATTCCGATTGAAATACGAACTTTTTTCTAGGAAAGTTAGGCGGACCTTTCCTTTTGCATTACAACCTAAATAGTACTGGTAGTCTGCTATATCAATTTGGTTCGCTTTAGGCAACTGTATGATCCGATAAAAGTCGACTATTTTTGAAAATTCAATAAGCGAAAAAGTGGATTTTTCCGTATAAATTACTAACTTTTTTTGTATTAATGTTAGGTGGACCATTCTTTTTGCATTACAACCTAAAAAGTATTGGTAGTCTGTGACATCAATTTGGTTTACTTTGAACAACTCCTTGACCCGATGAAATTTCTATATTTTTGAAAATAGAATAAGCGAGTAAGTCGATATTTCCGATTAAAATACGATTTTTTTTCCTAGGAAAGTTAGGCGGACCATTCCTTTTGGATTACAATTTAAATAGTACGTGTAGTCTGGGATATCAATTTGGTTCACTTTGAACAACTCCTTGACACCATAAAATTACATTATTTTTTAAAAATAGAATACGGAATAATAAGCGAATAAGTCGAGATTTCTGATTGAAAAACGATCTCTTTTTCTAGGAAAGTTAGGCGGACCATTCCTTTTGCATTACAACCTACATAGTACTGGTAGTCTGTTATATCAATTTGGTTCGATTTGGAAAACTCCTTGACCCGATAAAATTTGACTATTTTTTAAAATAAAGTCAGCGAAAAAGTCAACATTTCCGTGTGAGATATCTACTTTTTTTGTAGGGCAGTTAGGCAAACCATTCCTTTTGCATTACAACCTAAATAGTACTGGTAGTCTGGGATATCAATTTGGTTCACTTTGAACAACTCCTTGACACCATAAAAAACATTATTTTTTAAAAATAGAATACGGAATAATAAGCGAATAAGTCGAGATTTCTGATTGAAAAACGATCTCTTTTTCTAGGAACGTTAGGCGGACCATTCTTTTTGTATTACAACCTAAATGTCACTGGTGGTCTGGGATATCAGTTTGGTTCGCTTTAGGAAACTCTATGATCCGATAAAAGTCGACTATTTTTGGAAATTCAATAAGCGAAAAAGTGGATATTTCCGTATAACTTACTAACTTTTTTTGTATGAATGTTAGGCCGACCATTTTTTTTGTATTACAACCTAAATGTCACTGGTAGTCTGGGATATCGATTTGGTTCACTTTGAACAAATCCTTGATCCGATAAAATTTCTATAGTTTTGAAAATAGAATAAGCGAATAAGTCGATATTTCCGATTGAAATACGAGCTTTTTTCCTATAAATGTTAGGAGGAAAACTACTTTTTTATTACAAACGCAAAATTTACTGAACAGAGGGTAATCATAGAAACAGAAAAACAGTACAAAAACCTGTTGGGTACGAACAATTTTTTACCGAAAATGTTAAAAACATTTATAATCACAATCTTGCACATTTTCTGAAAAATCCTTGAACTCTGGTTGCTTCCTCGGGAGAGGCTTAAAAGGTGGGTTTGTGAGACTTGTCGCAAACTCTGCCTTACGCATTTCTCCCATTTTCTCGGGTTTGATCCCCTGTATTGGGTTTTTCTCCATCAGAGGAAAAGTCGTTGAGCAATCCTTTGGATTCAAAAAATTGACCCAACCGTGTAGCTTGTTTGAGTCTTTTCTTAGCCCAAGAAAGGAAACATTTTGAATCAAAGGGTAGGCAGCTTTCAATTCTGCCTTTGCCGGGCCAAAAGAACCGTTCTCAGTGGGTTTGAATCCTGAGAAACGAAAAGAAATCGGATTCCTGAATAAGTTTTTTCGTTTTTCTTTCTTTGAGGGCTTTTTGTTTTCTTTGTCCCTCTGAGCACGCTCCTATAAAACAACTTACATATAAGTGCTAGTCAGGGAAAACTCCATACCGAGTTTGGTTTGATTTGAAGAATTCCTTGACCCGACGAAATTTCTATATTTTTGAAAATAGAATAAGCGAATAAGTCAATATTTCCGATTGAAATACGAACTTTTTTTCTCGAAACGTTAGGCAAACCAATCTTTTTACATTACAACCTAAATAGTACTAGTAGTCTGGTATATCAATTTGGTTCGATTTGGACAACTCCTTGACCCGATAAAATTTGACTATTTTTTAAAATAAAGTCAGCGAAAAAGTCAAAATTTCCGTGTGAGATATCTACTTTTTTGTAGGGCAGTTAGGCAAACCATTCTTTTTGCTTTACAACCTAAATAGTACTGGTAGTCTGGTATATCAATTTGGTTCGCTTTAAACAACTCCTTGACCCAATGAAAAACACCTATTTTTAAAAATTATTTAAAATTAATTATTCGAATTAATCGGAAGTTAACGTACGAAAATCTAACTTTTTTTCTACGCAAGCTATACCAAAAATTTTTTTGTTTTACGTTCTAGGTACACATGAGATACTCCATACCAAGTTTGTTTCACTTTGAACAACTCCTTGACCCAATGAAATTTCTATAGTTTTGAAAATAGAATGAGCGAAAAAGTCGATATTTCCGATTGAAAAACGAACTTTTTTTCAGGGAACGTTAGGCGGACCATTCTTTTTGCATTACAACCTACATAGTACTGGTCGTCTGGGATATCAATTTGGTTCACTTTGAACAATTCCTTGACCCAATGAAATTTCTATATTTTTGAAAATAGAATAAGCGAATAAGTCAATATTTCCGATTGAAAAACGAACTTTTTTTCAGGGAACGTTAGGCAGACCATTCTTTTTGCATTACAACCTACATAGTACTGGTAGTCTGAGATATCAGTTTGGTTCGCTTTAGGCAACTCTATGATCCGATAAAAGTCGACTATTTTTGAAAATTCAATAAGCGAAAAAAGTGGATATTTCCGTATAAATTACTAACTTTTTTTGTATGAATGTTAGGACAACCAATATTTTTGTATTACAACTTAAATGTCACTGGTAGTCTGGGATATCGATTTGGTTCGCATTAGGAAACTCTATGGCCCGATATAAGTCGACTATTTTTGAAAATTCAATAAGCGAAAAAGTGGATATTTCCGATTGCAATACGAACTTTTTTTCTCGAAACGTTAGGCAAACCAATCTTTTTACATTACAACCTAAATAGTACTAGTAGTCTGGTATATCAATTTGGTTCGATTTGGACAACTCCTTGACCCAATAAAATTTGACTATTTTTTAAAATAAAGTCAGCGAAAAAGTCAAAATTTCCGTGTGAGATATCTACTTTTTTTGTAGGGCAGTTAGGCAAACCATTCCTTTTGCATTACAACCTAAATAGTACTGGTAGTCTTGGATATCAATTTGGTTCACTTTGAACAACTCCTTGACACCATAAAAAAACATTATTTTTTAAAAATAGAATACGGAATAATAATCGAATAAGTCGAGATTTCGGATTGAAAAACGATCTCTTTTTCTAGGAACGTTAGGCCGACCATTCTTTTTGTATTACAACCTAAATGTCACTGGTGGTCTGGGATATCAGTTTGGTTTGCTTTAGGAAACTCTATGACCCGATATAAGTCGACTATTTTTGAAAATTCAATAAGCGAAAAAGTGGATATTTCCGTATAAATTAATAACTTTTTTTGTATGAATGTTAGGCCGACCAATATTTTTGTATTACAACTTAAATGTCACTGGTAGTCTGGGATATCGATTTGGTTCGCATTAGGAAACTCTATGGCCCGATATAAGTCGACTATTTTTGAATATTCAATAAGCGAAAAAGTGGATATTTCCGATTGAAATACGAACTTTTTTTCTAGGAACGTTAGGCAAACTATTCTTTTTGCATTATAACCTACATAGTACTGGTCGCCTGGGATATCAATTTGGTTCACTTTGAAAAACTCCTTGACCCGATGAAATTTCTATATTTTTGAAAATAGAATAATCGAATAAGTCGATCTTTCACATTGAAAAGCTAACTTTTTTTCTAGGAACGTCAGTCCGATCAATCTTTTAAAATTATAGTCAAAAAATCCAAAATCCTCAACCAATGCCAACGGGAAAATCTGGTTGTTTCCCGAACTATTACCCGTTGGCATTGAGGCACCCGTCTCAATTTTTTAATACTTTTTAAATTTTTTTTTTACCTTTTTGACTGGATGGCCTTCCTCCTTGCAATCGCCTGGATTCCTCTTTGGAATTTTGTAAGTTGACAGGAAAGAAGAGCTCATAACTTAATCTGAAAAAAACCAACAACAAATTCACACACAAAATTTTAAAATTATTTAAAATTAATTATTCGAATTAATCGGAAATTAACGTACGAAAATCCAACTCTTTTTCTACGCAAGCTATAGCAAAAATTCTTTCTGTTTTACAATCTAGTTACCCATGGGATACTTGATACCGAGTTTGGTTCACTTTGAACAACTCCTTGACACCATAAAATTACATTTTTTTTAAGAAATAGGAATAATAAAGGAAAACGGAATAATAAGCGAATAAGTCGAGATTTCCGATTGAAAAACAAAATTTAGGAAAGTTAGGCGGACCATTCCTTTTGCATTACAACCTACATAGTACTGGTAGTCTGATATATCAATTTGGTTCGATTTGGACAACTCCTTGTCCAATAAAATTTCACTATTTTTTGAAAATAGAATAAGCGAATAAGTCGATATTTCCGATTGAAATACGAACTTTTTTTCTAGGAACGTTAGGCAAACCATTCTTTTTGCATTACAACCTACATAGTACTGGTAGTCTGGTATATCAATTTGGTTCGATTTGGACAACTCCTTGACCCGATAAAATTTAACTATTTTTTAAAATAAAGTTAGCGAAAAAGTCGAAATTTCCGTGTGAGATATCTACTTTTTTGTAGGGCAGTTAGGCTAACCATTCTTTTTGCATTACAACCTACATAGTACTGGTAGTCTGGTATATCAATTTGGTTCGATTTGGACAACTCCTTGTCCGATAAAATTTCACTATTTTTTGAAAATAGAATAAGCGAATAAGTCGATATTTCCGACTGAAATACGAACTTTTTTTCTAGGAACGTTAGGCAAACCATTTTTTTTGCATTACAACCTACATAGTACTGGTAGTCTGGTATATCAATTAGGTTCGATTTGGACAACTCCTTGACCCGATAAAATTTAACTACTTTTTAAAATAAAGTTAGCGAAAAAGTCGAAATTTCCGTGTGAGATATCTACTTTTTTTGTAGGGCAGTTAGGCTAACCATTCTTTTTGCACTACAATCTACATACTACTGGTAGTCTGGGATAACAATTTGGTTCGATTTGGACAACTCCTTGTCCGATAAAATTTCACTATTTTTTGAAAATAGAATAAGCGAATAAGTCGATATTTCCGATTGAAATACGAACTTTTTTTCTAGGAACGTTAGGCAAACCATTTTTTTTGCATTACAACCTACATAGTACTGGTAGTCTGGTATATCAATTTGTTTCGATTTGGACAACTCCTTGACCCGATAAAATTTAACTATTTTTTAAAATAAAGTCAGCGAAAAAGTCGAAATTTCCGTGTGAGATATCTACTTTTTTTGTAGGGCAGTTAGGCTAACCATTCTTTTTGCACTACAACTTACATACTACTGGTAGTCTGGGATAACAATTTGGTTCGATTTGGACAACTCCTTGTCCGATAAAATTTCACAATTTTTTGAAAATAGAATAAGCGAATAAGTCGATATTTCCGATTGAAATACGAACTTTTTTTCTAGGAACGTTAGGCAAACCATTCTTTTTGCATTACAACCTACATAGTACTGGTAGTCTGGTATATCAATTTGGTTCGATTTGGACAACTCCTTGACCCGATAAAATTTAACTATTTTTTAAAATAAAGTTAGCGAAAAAGTCGAAATTTCCGTGTGAGATATCTACTTCTTTTGTAGGGCAGTTAGGCTAACCATTCTTTTTGCACTACAACCTACATACTACTGGTAGTCTGGGATAACAATTTGGTTCACTCTGAACAACTCCTTGTCCGATAAAATTTCACTATTTTTTGAAAATAGAATAAGCGAATAAGTCGATATTTCCGATTGAAATACGAACTTTTTTTCTAGGAACGTTAGGCAAACCATTCTTTTTGCATTACAACCTACATAGTACTGGTAGTCTGGTATATCAATTTGGTTCGATTTGGACAACTCCTTGACCCGATAAAATTTAACTATTTTTTAAAATAAAGTCAGCGAAAAAGTCGAAATTTCCGTGTGAGATATCTACTTTTTTTGTAGGGCAGTTAGGCTAACCATTCTTTTTGCACTACAACCTACATACTACTGGTAGTCTGGGATAACAATTTGGTTCACTTTGAACAACTCCTTGTCCAATAAAAAATCACTATTTTTTGAAAATAGAATAAGCGAATAAGTCGATATTTCCGATTGAAATACGAACTTTTTTTCTAGGAAAGTTAGGCGGACCATTGGGACAGAATTTGGCCACCGTTGGCCAGACCAAACAGACTTTGATCACCATTGGTCAGACTGAGCAGACTTTCTCCAGACCATTGGCCAGACCGAACAGAACCATGGCCAGGCCGTTGTCCAGACCATCGGCCAGACCGTGGGCCAGACCAAACAGACCTCTTAAGAGCGCCCAAAAAAATCGACCGCACGCAAACTACGTCCCCAGCATGAGGTGCACAAAAACCCAGCGGGGGGGAAACCGACTAACCGGCGTCTCAACGGGGCAGGGGGGGTGTGCACCTCATGCGGGCCCGAGGCCCTCACCTTAGAATAAAAGTATTATTATATAAAATTAAACAAATATTTTACATATTGATTTACCATGTTGTGACACGTGCTCTGTAACTGGGGGCGAATAACGTACTGGGGGGCACAAACGGAAAAGGTCCGATTAACCAAGTCCGCTCTACAGTAACTCTTCCAGTCACACAGCTTGTTCTCCTGTTTCAACAGGCCAAACTGGGGGTACCTTTAATAGTCAATATTTCAAAACTGACCGGACGAAAAAAAACGAAACTAGGACCAAAAACAGTACTGCTTATGATACGCTTTATGTTAAAAGATCATCCTAATCGGTCCATTCTGCGAGGAGATATTACATATTTAAGGTACCGTACCAATCTCGTCAGAAACGAGGAGAGGTGACTTGCAGACCAAAAATTGACCATCTAAACGACGGAAAACGCCCTACAAAACATATATGGAGAGACTCCTCGCTATCAGGGGAGTTTGAGGAACCAATTCTCGGGGCTAAATTCGTCTTTTTTGTCGGTCTACAATGTACATACACTAATTGTACCGAACACGATTTGGTCAAAATGGGGGGTATGTGTCCTGGCCAATTTCTCGAAAACGGCTGAAAGAAACAAAACGCCATTTACAGGGATTCAAGTACGGCTCAAGTTGAGTTCAATTCAACAAAGAAATCAAAAATCGGTTCACTCTATGAGGAGATATTCCAACATAAATGTACCGTACCAAATGTCAAAATTGACCAAGTACGGCTCATGTTTCGCTAAAATTCACCATCTGGACTACATAAAACTGCATACAAAATATATATGGGGAGACTCCCCACTAACTGAGGAGTTCAAAACACCCAACTTTCATAATATAGTTCAAAGCTTCAAGGTGTCACTGGTGTCAACCGCTGGTGTCAACCGCTTCTGGGGCTTAAATCGAGGGCAAGTTTACTGGCTAATTTCTCTAAAACGGCTGAACCAAAATAAACGCCCTTAGTACTGTTTGTAGCACGGCTTGAGATACGCATCATATTAAAAAATGAGCACAATCGGTCCATTCTTCAAGGAGTTATAGCAATTATAAGGTACCGTACCAAATGACCAAAAAGCGAGGTGACCTGACTGCAGAGCTAAAATTGACTGTCTCAATTCCGTAAAATACCATAGAAAATATATATGGGGATACTCCCCACTAACTGAGGATTCTAAAACACTAACACTTGTTGGGTAAATCGCATGTTTTGTTGTACTGAAATTTGGGTCACCCAGAATAGCCCGAAAATTCGAACTAATTCAACTTTGAACATTAATAACTTTTTGATTGGGCCGATTTAGGAAACCAACCAAATACTGCAAGCAAGAAGAGTTCAGTGCTAACAAAATGCGACTACTCCCGTTTAATTTGGTCCAGTACTTCAGGAGATATTAACAAAATACTGTTCTGTACCCCATTTTCTGGGCTAAAGTCGAAGCCCAAGATCTCCGGAACCGACGTAAAACAACGTGAAACAGCGTTCCCGGCGTATTTGTGGGTGTATTTCTGGTCCAATTCCACGTTATAGGTCACGGCAAACCTTCATGGTGAGGTGGGAGAAAATTTCCCACCTCACCATGAAGTTTATGATGTTTTGGGTGTTTTGACATAAAACAACATTCACATAATTTTGATGAGATCGTGAAAAAAGATGAATTGTTGAATTAAACCCATTATTTGTTACAAATAGCTTCAACAACTTAAACAATGTCTAGAAAAAACAAAACGCACGCCAAAAATCATGTTCAATTGCACAAAACAACACTCAGTCACAAAATTAAAAAAAAAATTGTTTTTCCGCATTCAAAATTGAATAATTGTTCTAAAGAATATCTTCAGGACTGTGACTAGCCATTCCCGAGAAGAACGTCCTAACAGCAACTGGTGATGCCAAAAATCACTCGTTTTGGTCAAAAATTGAATGAGAAATCGGAAAAAGTACAAACTTAAGTTCATTAATCGATGTGATAAAACAAGTTTTTTCCTCCGCAAATGCAAATTTTGCTTGGATATCTGTTGCAAATATTCTTGTTTACCTGGCTTTCTTTTCTCTGAAGGCTGTGATTGAAGTACAAGATCAAAATAAATTGAAAGAAATATTTAGTCCTGAAACAATCAGCTCGTAACAAAATTGCTAATTGACCAAAAAAAAAGCGATTTCACCGGATTCAGAGCTAAATTTGACCACCTCAATTCTATAGACTACTATGCAACAAATATATGGGGAAACTCCCCTCTAACTGAGGATTCCAAAACACTAACATTTGTTGGGCATATCGCGTGCTTTGTTGTACCGAAAGTTGAGTCTATCAAGATAGCCCAAAAATTCGACTTTTTTCAAATATAAACATTAATATCTTATTGATTAGGACGATTTGAGAAACCAATCAAACACGGCAAGCAAGAACGGTTTAGTGCTAACAAAATGCGACCACTTCCGTTTATTTTGGTCCGGTACTTTAGCTGATATTAACAAAATACTGTTTTGTACTCCATTTTTTGGTCTAAAAGCGAAGCCCAGAATCTCGGGAACTGACGTAAAACAACGTGAAACAGATTTGCCGGCGTATTTGTGGTTGTGATTCTGGTGCATTTTGACGTTCTGGATCACGGAGAACCTTTATGGGGAAGTGAAAAAAAATTCCTACCTCACCATGGAGGCTATGATGTTTTGAGTAGTTTTGACAAAAAAAACAACACACACACAAACATACACAGAAATTTGTTGAAATTGTCAAAAATGAAAAATTGTTGAATTAACTATGACCCTGAGTAAAACTGGCTTCACGAACAAGAACATGATGGCAAAAACGAAAATTAAAAAGGGATAAGGACATATCATTGAGCTTTAAACACTCCAACTACAAAAACAAAAAAAAAACGAAAAGTTTTGACTTGCATCAAAATAACATGCTGAAAAGCAAGAGCAGATTAACCAAGGTTTAAGAAGAGCTCGGCTAATACTGAATGCATAGTTGATCACAGAAATTAAAGCAAAATTGACAAAAAAAGGGCACAATATCTGAAAAATGGTATTGCTTTTTTTCGTAAAAGATAATCATCTTAAAAACCACGCAAGACTGAGTGGTTAATCATTTGAAAAAAGGTTATCAGATGACTCAAAGGGTCTGTTTAGAGCTTTTAATTAAAACCTGATAGTGATTACCAAAGAAGCCAAAGTGTTGAAAGAAATCAATTTGTTGAGAGAAGGTACCAAATGACATAATTTCCCTCCCGAGTTTCAAGTTTCGCTGAAATAGACCATCATTTTGTTGCTTTTGAAATTTTATTCTTTTATCCTAAAATTAATGGCTCCCATTGGTTTAGAGAACAAGTTCAATGGATCATAGCTAAAGTTTTCAATGATACACGTATTGATTAAATGGCTTCAACACTTTCTTCTCGCAATTTTCTACAGAATTTTTAGTTTTTGCCTGTTTTTGTTGTTTTTTTTTTTCATAGCCATAAAACATATTGTGATGTGCTATTGATAACCTATGCACGAAAAACGTCTTTTTACCCATATTGTGGCGTAACTGTGCGTATTCATTGACTTCCGTTGAAAGCTATTGAGTTTAATGGCGGTTAAGTCTTCAAAAATAATTTTTTTGCTGTAATTTTTTGAACATTAATCGATCTTTAAATTATTATCGTGAACTGTAAGTCAGTCTCAGGAATAACCAAACCCTTTTTTTCTATTTCAACAAAAATTAATGTATTTAGCGGTTTCAACTTCTAACTATTGTTTTTTGACTTCGATCAAACTTAATTTTGAATTTTTGATATTTTTTTCGTAAATTTGGTTCCTTTTGAAATCTTATTGCATTATCCTAATTTGGAAAATTCCTATTGGCTCATAGATGTTTTTCAATGGATCGTGAAAAAAATTTTCAGGAAAAAACTTATGGCTTAATTGGCTTCGATTGTTTTCTCTCGCACTTTTCGACTAAATTTTTGGTTTTTGCCTGTATTTGATGTTGTTTTCATAGTCAACGACTTGTTGTATTGTCTTACTGATGATTTTGGAGTGACAAACATCTTTGTCGTTACATTGGGACATAATGTAGCGTATTTGATGGCTTTTGTTGAAAGCAATTGAATTTTATGTCAATGAAACTACGGTTTTTCTCAAAAATTTTGTCGTTTTGTTGTATTTTTTATTTCATACAACTTTTGTTGATGGGTTATCGATGTAACTTATATATGGGGATACGTGTGTAAATATATATATATATATATATATATATATATATATATATACATATTTATATATATAGATATTTGGGGATTTTCTCCCATGTCTCAGGAATCTAAATAAGTTTTATGATCTTGGATGGGTTATAAAAGTCTATGGTCTTGGATATGGTATCCAAGACACCATAAAATTTTTTTCACGAGTAATTTTTAAATCTCCTTTTTTATCGTCTAAAACCCGCATAGGACGTTGTTAAAATCATTTTTGTGTCAAAAAAAGATGGTGCACAAAAAAAGTATTATGATCTTGGATGGGCCATAAAAGTTTATGGTCTTGGATATGGTATCCAAGACACCATAAAATTTTTTTCACGAGTAATTTTCAAATCTCCTTTTTTATCGTCTAAAACCCGCATAGGACGTTGTTAAAATCATTTTTGTGTCAAAAAAAGATGGTGCACAAAAAAAGTTTTATGATCTTGGATGGGCCATAAAAGTCTATGGTCTTGGATATGGTATCCAAGACACCATAAAATTTTTTTCACGAGTAATTTTTAAATCTCCTTTTTTATTATCTGAAACCCGCATAGGAAGTTGTTAAAATCATTTTTGTGTCAAAAAAAGATGGTGCACAAAAAAAGTTTTATGATCTTGGATGGGCCATAAAAGTCTATGGTCTTGGATATGGTATCCAAGACACCATAGA
Organism: Convolutriloba macropyga; assembly: GCF_964194025.1. Classification (NCBI taxonomy): domain Eukaryota; kingdom Metazoa; phylum Xenacoelomorpha; order Acoela; family Convolutidae; genus Convolutriloba; species Convolutriloba macropyga. The sequence goes on from NC_134469.1 coordinate 33,203,216, forward strand.
AAAAAAAATTTTTTTGTTGAAGGCCAATGGCAACTACGATACATTTCTTGTACTACGTGGCTCAAAAGACGTCATTTGAGATCACCTTTAAATTTTTGTATGGTCTTATGTATGGTATCAAAGAAGCCATACAACCATACATGTCTTACGTATGGTTTCCAAGAAACATTTATGGTGGTCATCCCGGGTATACATATAATTCAAAACGAGAACTGTTGAAAATGAAGGTAAAATGTTTGTGGTCCCCGGGAGCAAAAGAGTGCAAAAGGGAAAGATTCCACTCCATTGAAATTTCCCATTAAAATTCCAATGAACAGCAACTGATCGCATATGACTCATTTTTCGTTATCAGCTGAAAAATTAATCGGGCAATTTGTTTCAGTGGCACTGACAACCCCAACTTGATCAAAGAGCGCTACAATGACATCAAATCTAACCCAGTGGAACCAATGAATAAAGTCAGGTTCCACGGGATCATCACGCGAGCACAGCTTGTCACCCTGCTGAAAAACAACATCAACTACAAGAGTGACCAAGGGGTAATAAGACACAAACATTTATCTCAATAATAGTTCCTTTCATAATTGTCAGGAACTTAAATAAATACCTCTAACTGGCATCTTTCAAGGATTTATGTGCAAAATGAGTCTCTGTTGACTGGTACTATTTTCTTTATTTCGGTGAAATAAATTTAATCAGCTCCCGGGTCGAGGTATCAACGCTAAAAATCGCTAAAAAATGTAAGATTTGCAGTGAATGCGGTGAAAGGATGTAAGAATTGCGATGTTTAAACTTTGCTTTAGTTCTTCTAGTTCCTTTGTGAAGTCTCTTCTAGTTCCTTGTTTCAAAACTTTGTACCGCCATTTTTTGTCTTCTTAAGAGAGAAACCTGATGCCCTGTGAACGTCTGTTGCTTTATTTGCTTTAATTTTTTGTCCTAGCACATTTGTTGTTCAATTTTGCAGGTGGTCGGTTTTAGGAGGGTGGTGGTTCTCAGCCCTCCTAGGTTGAAAATTTTACCTATAATGGGCGACAACCCTCATGTGAAGTAATTTGCCCCGTTTTTCGTTCGAGAGCAATTTTGCCGACGTCAGTTGGTTTGTGCTCTTTAAAGAAAAAAGTAAGAAATAATTAGTGTAACAGTTGATTAGTTCAACGGGCAGAGTTGCGAGCAGGCAAAAAACGTGTTAGAGCGAAGCCCCAGAAATTCCACTGAGACACCAGAAGCTGTTCTGGAATTTTTTTAGGCCACCTATCCGAATTCGAAAAATGGATTGACCTTCCATAGAAATGATTTCTTGGTATTCGAGTTCTCTGCTGAACGAACAATAGTTAAATGCGAGAAGGTTTAAAAAGCAGTCAAATCACAAAATTGATTGTAAATCAATCGATTATGAGTTAATTACACAGACATTTTGTGTTCGCAAGAAAACTAATCAAATTCCCATATGTAAAACTCTAAGTTGACTTTCGGGTGTCAATTAATCGGTCCTAAGTTTTCTTTTAATTATTATTCTTAAGGCATCGTCTGAGCAAATTCGCTATGACGTCAATCATCATTTTTCCACGCCTACTAGCAGTCAGCAGCTAAGGTTGGACGCGTGACGGCATCTTTTATTATCTTCGTACCACCTCTCAGGCCAATCGTTTTATTTGTTTTGGATCCACATTGTTCAAACCACTGTTAAAAAACTGCTTTCTTCAATCAATTTTTAGATTTAATTTGCAATTTCTAGTGAAACTCTGTGTTAATCTAAGCAATTTACCTCTAGTGAAACTCTAGTCGAATTTCATTATAGGTAACCTATTGTTTCAGTTTTGATTTTCAACGTTTTTCATGATAGAGGATAATTGTATATGGTTTTTCAGATAGCGTTTCATAATCTTGCTTTTTAATTGCTCTCAAGCAAAGTTTGTAGCGAAAAGAGAAGCAATTATTGTAAACGTGTGTGTCTTTTTACGCAAAATTTTTGCTTGGCCGTTTTCTGTCTTTTCGGAAAACTTTTACGCCCGTGACTATCTGCATTTTGCAGGATCTAAAGATCTCTCTCATTCACAATTTCCAGCAGCTGAACTCAATTGGCAGAAATTTAATACTAAAAGTTAAACGATAAGTGCACCGAAACTGTTTTTCACTTTGAATCTTCAAAGTGAAAAATTTCTTTGTCGCATTCCCAGCTGAATTTAAGTAGCGGTAGTTCACCACTAAAATTCGAATGGAATCGCGTCAAATTTGGTGTAGTTTTTTTTCTATTCAAGTTTTATTAGTTGTATATGATAGCCTCCAATGATGTCATTCGAAGTCCACCTTAATGAATATAGTTAGCACCCCCCCCCCCCCCCCCCAACTGAAGCAGGCTACAATTGATTCGAGCACCCACTAGCCGTTCGAGAGCAATTCTTCCAACGTTAGTCGGTTATGTTATTACTCATGTGGTCTTTATATGGTATTATTTGCTTGACTGATTCTCTGACCGTTTGAATTTTCGTCCTCAAAAGCGGGAGAAACAGGTAACACTTTAGAGTAAAGCAACTTAATCGACTCTAAGTATGTGATTCACTAAAACTGTTTTTATGGGGACATAAATTTATGGTGTGAAGGGTGGTCCTTAGAGTTTGACCCCCCCCCCCGCACTTCACCCCTCGCCCACAAAAGACCCTCCTTCCACCCCCCCCCCCCCCCGCCCCCAAACCACGCCCCTGAATTAAGCTAAAGCTAGAGTCACTAAGACTTAGGTAGCTGCTGACGAAGCCAACCGCCGTTTGAGAGCCATCCACTCGACGTTAGTTAGTTATGTTTGTCTTCAACTGCTCTCAAACGAAGTTTGTGGCAATTGTATTAGTACTGTGGTTTTTATGCAACTTTTTGCCTGACCAATTTTTTTCTGGCCCTTTTGTCCTCAAAAACGGGATAAATAGGTAACCCGCTGAGGGTTATAAGTTCTCTTAGAGCCGTACGCGTTACTAGTCTCTACGAATGCGATCCACCAAAACTCTGTTTTGAGGAGACACTCTCATGATGGTGGTTCTTAACCTTAAAAGTTTGATCACCCTCACTCACCCCCCTCCCAGCAAATGATAATCTCCTAATCTTCACCATTGCTAACGGTTGAGGTTTAAGGAGATTGCCGCATGTGAAAGGAGCGTGCGTGATTGATTGTTGGTGCTTTAGCCAGCGAGCCAAAGAGAGTTGGACCACTGGCAAATGATTGAGGACTACCCGAGGTATCCCAAACTGGAAGACATCCCACTTGACAACATTGATCGCACTGCCGTCATGGTCAGTCCCACTATCTGTTGATCAGAAGATAGTCAAGTGGTTTTATATGCTTAATACATCATAGGCTCACCTCCAGTTCTTTCATACAGATGACTTTAAAATGCTCATTTTAAATTTGAACAACGAATCCTCAAGTGAACTTTGGATCAGACAGTTACTAGCGACAGATAATTTTGAAAAGTAAACAATTAACATATGAAAAAGTTTCACAATCTCAAATTGCTTCAAGTTTTCACTTCTTGGCGAATGGAAGCAATTGAATAAACGCAAATTATAAACTTCAATTTCCCTGTGAACTTGCAAATTTGATGCACCCTGATACGGCATGCGCGATCTTGACATCTCTAGCAAAAACTTGAAACATATTGCCAAGAACTTGAAATACCTACATGATACATCTTCATAAGATGTCGGTAAGATCATTTCAAGATAATTCAACAAACTCTTGACACCTCTTGAAAAAATCTTGACAGATGTTGATAACAGCTTTTATCATTACCCTAAAAAATAAGATTTAAATAACCCAAAAACTATCGGATTTTGTTTCTTTCAGGAGCTCAATTGATTTCAAAAAGTGTAGATTTTGCGGCTTCTGAGAAAAGTTTGTATTGGGTGGTAGTTTAGGGAAAAATCTAAAGAGGACGTTAATATATAATTGACTGCTATACACATACCAAAACTCAACAACGAATGAAAAGGCGCTAGTCAAAATGGCAGGCATACCAATATATAAAAATTTTATTGATAGCCTCTCAGAATTGTGAAAATGTTAATAGTGTATTTCTGATTGGCTGATTGCTCATAAGATGGTATATCTTCATATGATGTCGGTAAGATCTTATCAAGATAAACCAACAAACTCTTTCTGATTTTTTATGCAATTTTTTGCTTGATCGATTGTTCGTTTGACGCTTTTTACTTTTCGTCCTCAAAAATGGAACAAACAGGTAGCGCCCAGCGGGAATTATGTGATCGTAGAGCCTATGAGCTCTGTTTCAGCTCAAACTATTTGGAGACTTATACTTATGGTGTGAAGGGCGGTTCTTCGAGGTTGAAGACACCCCACTGTTTATCTCCCCCCACTATTGCCCCCACACCCACCGCGCTGTTGCCCCCACCAACCCGCTGTTGCCCACCCCTACCTTCTTTCCCATCAACCCCCTGGTGCACCCCCCTCGTGGGTACTGAAGAACAACCTATCGCTAAAAACAGGCAATTTTATACTAATTTTCATTAATTCTCACTATTTTTTCAAGCTAATTGAAATTTTTTGTCATTTTTGAGTTCTTTCAGCCAGAGGTGTCATGGGACCGCCCTTAGGGTATTATAATAGGTTACTGTACAGTTTCTAGTGGTAGTGGAATGGTTTCAACATTTTAACATCACGAATTTTAGAATTTTTTGACAAAACTTGAAAATTTTTTCAATTTTTTTTGATATTAATTTTTTCATTATTCACGTGTTTCCAGACACAGGAGCCAGGAAACGTCCTTAATAGTTTGATCATAAGTTACTTAAAAATTTTTATTTGCATGGGAATAGCTTTTAATTTTTTAATACGACAACTTTTAGCAATTTTTTTTGATAAAACTTGCTTTTTTTTTTCAAGTTTTTTGAAAGTTTTTGTCGGTTTTTCAGGTTTCTCCAGCCTTAAGAGCCCGGGAAACTCCTCTAAGGTCTTACAATAGGTTCTTATATAGTTTATGAATATAATGGAATGTTTTTCAAGATCTTAATATAACATGTTTTTAAAAGAAAAGATAGCAATTTTTTCAATTTTTTGGAAAACGTTCTTGAATTTTTATCATTATTTCTGGCACCAGGGTCTAGGGACCTCCTCCAAAGATTTGATGATAAGATGTTGCATAGTTTCTAGAGTTATTGGAATGGTTATCAAAATTTTAATGACTACAGCTTTAGTTTTTTGATAAAATTTAATTATTATTAACAAAATTACTATCATGTTTCAAAATTTTGGAACTTTTCGAGCCAGTGAAACTATTTAAAGCTTGGAAAAGGGATACTGGATGGTCTATTGGGACAGAGAAAGAATTTGAAGATATTAATATCTTGAATTTAAGCAAAATTTTGTTAAAACTGGAAATTTTTTTTCATAATTTTTAATTGCTCTCAAACGAAGTTTGTAGCAATTATATTAGTCCTGTCGGTCTTTTTTTATGCGATTTTTCGCTTGACCGATTTTTCGTCTGACGCTTTTGCTTTTCGTCCTCAAAAACGGGATGAACAGGTAGCGCCAAGCGGGTATTAAGTGCTCTTAGAGCCTTTAAGCTCTGTTTCAGCTCAAATTGTTTTGGAGACTCATACTTATACTTATGGTGTGAAGGGCGGTTCTTAGAAGTTGAAGACACCCTCACTGTTGACCCCCATCCCCTATTGCCCCCCCACCGTGTTGTTTCCCCCAACCCAGTTTTGCCCCCCCCCCCCCCTAAATCAGCCCCTGGTGCACCCCCAACCCCCCCCCCCCCCCCCCCTCCCGACGAACAACTGCTTGCTAAAAACGCAAATTTATACTATTTTGCAATTTTATTCAAGCTTTTTAAAAATTTTTGTCATTTTTTTTATTTTTGTTAGCCCTAGGTGTCAAGCAACCTTCTTTAGGTTTCATAAATAGGTCAATGAGTAGTTTGTAGTGGTAATTTAATGGTTTCAACATTTTACCATCATGGATTTTAGCATTTTTTTGGACAAAACGTGCAATCTTTTCAAATTTTTTGACATTTTTTCCTTATGGAGGTCTTTCCAGGCCCAGGGGCCAGAAAACATCCTATGCATTTTGATAATAAGTTACTGACATAATTTTAATGGTAACGGAATAGTTTTTTAACTTTTTAATGTCACAAATTTTAGCAATTTTTTGATAAAACTTGCTTTTTTTCAAGTTTTTTTTTAAATTTTTTTGTCATTTTTTAGATTTTTCAGACTTAAGAGTCAAATAACGTCCTCTAGGGTTTGCAAATAGGTTTCTGAATACTTTTTAGATTAAATGGAATGTCTTGCAATATTTTGACATCACAAATTTTAGCACATTTTTGATGTTTTTTGCCATCTTTTTCCAATTTTTTAACATTCATAGTGATTATAAGATTTTTTGAGCCTCAAGGGTCACAAAAGCCTCCGCTAGGGTTTGATAATAAGTTATTGGAAAATTTTTGTCGGTCATGGATTTATTTTCAAATTTCTAATATCAAGTTTTAGCAATTTTTCTTTAAAACTTGCAATTTTTTTGAAGTTTTTTGAAATTTTTTGTCATTTTTAGGTTGCTCTAGTCTCAAGGGCCTTAGAAATTCCTCTAGGGTTTGATAAAACGTTACTGCATAGTTTATAGATGAAATGGAATGTTCTTGGAGATTTTAATATCACGAATTTAAACAACTTTTAAAAAGTATTTGCAATTTCTTCATGTTTTTGAATTTTTTCCGGCAACAGAGGCCCTTGGAACTCCTCCAAGGTTTGATAATAAGCTGCTGCATAGTTTCTACAGTTAACGGCATTGTGACCAACAGTTTTTATGACTTCAGTTTTAGTAATAAATAAAAACTCTAAAACTTTTAGTTTTAAATTAATAAAATTTAGCCTTCAAATTTTTGGAAAACTTTTATGTTCCAAGCGTATGGATCTTTATGAGCCAGTGAAACTGTTTCAGGATTGAAAAAAGGATACTGTATAGTGTCTTGAGACAAGGAAATGATTTTAAAGTTCTTAATATGTTGAATTTTAGCAGGATTTTTTTAAAATTTGCAGTTGTTGAAGATTTTTGTCCTTTTCTGAGTTTAACTATGATTACTGGCAAACAAAGTTTTTCATGTCTTGCAGATGGGTTACTTGACATAACTCGGGAGATAAAAAATAGTTTTGAAGATTCTTACTGCGAAATGTGGAAGCTTTTCTTTTAAATTTTGCAAAATTTTGCAATTTTTTTAAATATCAGTTTTCTATTTGATTTGTTTACTAAAAAAGCTAGAAAACTAAAAGTTGAAGAGTCGAATCAAAATAGCGCTAGATTCAATAAACCGTGGGTAGCTACTGACAAAACCAACCGCTCGCCGGTCGTTTGAGAGCAATTCGCCCGACGTTAGTCGGTTATGTTTGAATATTTTTGTCCTTTTCTGAGTTTAACGATCATAACTGGCCAATGAAGTGAAGCTTCCGAAGTCTTGCAGATGGGTTACTTGACATAAAATTAGAGAAAAGTTTCACTGCTAAATCATTAAACTTTTTCACTGCGAATTCCGGAAGTTTTTACTTTACTTTTTGCAATATTTTTGCAAATTTTTGAAATATCAGTTTTTTGTTTGATTTATTTTTTAACAAGGCTAGAAAACTGAAAGTCGCCGAGTCGAATCAACCTAAAGCTACCCTCACTGAACCGTTGCTAGCTACTGACGAAGACAACCCCTTTTCGGTCGTCTAAGGGCAATTTGCCCGACGTTAGTCGGTCGTGTATTGAATTCATTACACCAGTAGTTTTAGGTAATAGGCGAATCAAACTTGGACTTCATCGATAGATTTTGAAGCTCGATAAATTCCTGTTCACTTCAATCTCTATTCATCTGGAAAACTTTTAAACTTGAGATAAGAACTGATGATTTGCATTACGTATGAGGGCGTCAATTTTATTTCAAAATTTTTTTGAAACACGGGCAATTTTTTCGACGATTACGAGAAACTATGAGAAAGAATTTTCAACAAATGCATGCCGAGGCATTCAAGGGAAGATGCTGGAACAAAGAAAATTTTCTGAAAAAGTAAAAAGCTGTATGAGACTGTAGCATGGACGCCAGCGTTGCATGAGCAGGTAATGCTAAATTTTATTTTATTATTCTTGGTAATCAAAATTTGGATAATCACGATTTTTGAAGAAAGTTTTGAAAGTTTAAAAATTATGATTTTAACAGCATTTAAAAAATTGTTGATTCGACTTATATCGAACCTGAAATTTTTCGTATCGAAAAAATAAAAGTCAACAAGTTCCATCGATTTATTATTAAAAATCGATGGAACTTGTTGACTTTAATTTCTTTCGATACAAAAAATTTCAGGTTCCCTTAATCGGTGACATAGTTTTTTTTGAGCGATATGTCTATCTCAGTTCTTTTTTTGAAGCTGTTCAAAATCTTGAGAGCATTTTTCAGTTCATATTGATATTGGCTCAACTCTATAGGATCAGGAGGTTCTTTATCCAATATTAGAAGAAGGTAACTGTGTTTGTAATGTAGTTGATCCGGGTATTCAAGGTCTATTTCTACAATATATTCCATATCCCCCTCGTCATCAGTGTTCAAAATCTCTTCTAGGTTGATTTCCTCCACAATTTTGAAGTCCTTGAGGTGCAGAGATTAATGACTTCGCCGTAAAATTTATTAGCATCAATGCACACTATGGACGAAGGTTCCTTTTGTTTCATCACAATTTCTGTGGAGGGAACTGTTAGCAACTTTTATGCAAGAAACGTGTTCTGATGTCAAACTACCTTGTATCATGCTTAGCGTCAAATCTGAGATATTACGATTTGCCAACAATTCATCATCAGTCTTGCAAACTTGAGGCAGTCACTCTCTGTCATATTCGAAGCAAAATAGAACTGAAAACAATCGAGTCCTAAGTCTCATAATAAAATGCTATTAAATCCTCAAAACCCCAAGCCATTCGAAGGTCATCTCCTGCTAAGTAGAGAACAAAGAAATTTTGAGATTTGCACAATTAAACTCTCTAAACAGTTTTCGGAGTCATTACAGTTGATTTTGTTTGATGTCAATTTTAATACCTCTAAGTCTGTTTTTCTAGTTTTGAATGCTGGGCAGTGATGTTCCAGAAGCTTTTTGAACGAATCTACATATGAGTTTGGGAAACTACCCTTCTTTTTCAAAAGTTTTCGCTGATCGGCTGTAGAAGTTGTCTAATAAAGTAAAAGTCTTTGCAGGTAAGGTTTGGATTAGCTTATCTAAGCTGCTAGGCTTAAATTGGAAGCTTTCTGTGGACCTCAAATACTCGTCAAAATTGACTTCACCTAAATTGCGCTTTTTTGTTTCAATATAGACACCAAATTTCAGGCCGATAAATTTTTTGTCATTGATCGTAATAACGCTTTATTTGTATCCTGGAAAGTTGAGTGATGTGTGGATGGCGTAAAATTGATTGTTCTACACTTGAGGTTACACTCACTGAGGGCATATCTAACAAACCTTCCAGTAAATTGACAATGATCTATAATACTTTCATCATCGTTGACGAAATCCCAATTACAAATCCAGCAGCAGTTGTAAGCTTTTCGGAACGCTGAATTCCTGGAATTTACGCTTCTGGTTGTAACAAAACGAGATAGGGTTTCTAATGTAGTCAAAAACCAGGCAGTCAAAATGAATTGGTGTAGCATTATTTCGCTGAATAATTGTAACACAGTAACGGCAGCGTTAATGTTGTCCAATAACGAACGTACTAGAAACTTACAATCTGTTCTTGACTGTGGACACAGGTACAATCAATGACTCTAAATCAAGGTAAACTAAAAATGGTGAGAACCATCTACCTGCGTAATTCTTTCATAATAGTTTCCTTTATCCTGGCTCGGGAATCGGGCTTGTACTGAGTCAGTATTGTAGCAATTTTTTCGATGATTTCGTAAAAATTCTATAAATGTACTGACGTGCAAAGAAAATTTCTATCACGTTATTCTTGACCACTGGTCTTTGAAACCACCTTGAGTAAATCGATGGTTTACACAATGATACTTTTCATCATTGCTGAGAAGTGGTGAATCCATTATGAAGGGAAAGTTTTGTTAGTTGATAATCGAAATGGTAGAATTTGTGTCTCCTTATACTTTAACAAAAATTCTTAATTGAGATTGAAGTTGTCTCCGCGGTTCCGTTTTGTTTCATAAAGACGATAAGAGAATTTCAGCCATTTTCTGATTTTTTATAACAGTTTTACTTTCAACTATCACGGACTATCAAAACCCATTTCAAACTTCCTTACCTGAAGACATTCACTTGAACTGCGGTCATGTCCTCAAATTTTGAAATGTCCATCAAACTCATGGGCATATAGAAGTCACTCAAAGGTTAATTTTGCTGATGGATTTTCATTGCTATAGGTAATGACGTTTGTCCTTGGTCTAAATTTTTGCAGGGGTTCCAGTGTATACTATTTGTAATTCAGATGGTATCCTGCAGCTAAATAATAAAAGAAACAATAATCGTTTCCCTAGTGGATGTTTGGCAGGTTCGAATTTCTCCTTGAAAATGGCCTTCTGGTAAATGTATAATACTGCTGCTTTGGACATGTGGAAAACGCACAAGCTTCAGGGTAACTTTATCAGTAGACAACAACTGCCAACGGCTTCCATGTCTAGAGAAGGTAACGCTTCATGGTTATAGAAAGAAACTAGATTTGTTACAATACAGTCCACTTGCTCTGTATACTTTCCATCTGAAAGTCCAGTCTGAGACAAGGATACTGTGTTAGCTTTGAAATAAACTGTAATTCTCTCAGTTTCCTCTGCTGTAGGCTTGTGGAGGCTCAACTCTACGGAAAATTAGAGTTTTTTGTTATACTGGTTTGTGTATTTCCTTACAATATCTGAACTTTCGTTGCGTTTTGCGAAAGGGTACTCCATAAAATACAATTTAGTTTTATCAGCTGTGATCTCAAAATAGTTCACGCCGCCATTGTTTGAAGTAACTGGTTGAAGTAACTTGGTGTTACAGCGTTAAGTTCTTCAAGAGCCATGTCATAAAAAGGTAGACCATGTTGATTGTTGATATGGCTTGTATAATCAGCTTTTGAGTGGAAGCCGATTCGTCATGAGTAAAAAGTTTCAACCACTGGCTTGTGGTTTTTAGTGATTGAATGCTTGCGTAGGAACAGAGGGCTGTTTTGTTGTGCTGAAAAGTGCAAGCAACACATCAGGAAAAACGATGTTTTTTACGTGTTTTTTACGGCTCGTCTATCGCTGAGTTGCATAGAACATTCTGTGCATTTTAGGCCCAACATATGGTTTTCTATATTAAAGAGATGTCCAAAAGTGAATATTAACATAACACAAAAGTGACCAAGGTAATACAAGATTAATTTTTGTTAAAGCCTTTATTACAAATGAAATCAAGAAGTTGGAATCATGTCGGTGAATTAGTTTACTTGGTCTGAATTAACTTTTTTTAAAAAACACTAATAAGGCTGAGAAACTTAGTTTGAATTTTAGTTAGAATTTTGAAAATTGTTAATTGAAACTATGTAAAATGGCACGTTATTCAAATGTGGAAGCTCAATAATTGTCAGAGCTGGAGTGGGTACGCAGTAAAACGTTCGCTTCACTCTAAAACAAGCATTTTGGGATGATAAATTTTGCCCTTGTAACATTGTAAACTTGGATATTATTATTCAAAAGCACACAATTTGCAAAGAATTGCAGAAAAGTAATAGTAAAAAGCTGATAACCCTTCAATGAACTAATGAAACTGAACTAACCACGAATTTAATTTGGGGTTTTCACCTAAATCGATCTGTTCCATCTGCTAAGATTCAAGTTAACGGAACAAAATTTGGCTTCACTGTTTAACTTGCTTTAATGTGATATAAAGTTGAACCTACCTCAGTTCAACAAGTAACCAAATGGTTTTAAGATTTTATGAAAATTTGGTTCTTTGATAATTCCATAACAGAAAGTGCTTGAAATTGTTTCTAATACTCTCCTCTACCCTGAAGAGCAATGAAATTTAGAACGAAAATTTAGGAAACTATTTTTATTCACCATTTAATTAGTTATAAGGAACATATTTTACCCCCCCCCCCACTATTACAGATCAAATTAAATGAAGTTTTATGTTAAACAATTTTCAAATTATGAATAAAAAAGCTGTATCAGGTAAAAAATTTTAGAAATATGAATCCATTTGTTGAGATCAATTTAATAAAAATTTCAGAAATCTTTTTTTTAGTTGTTTTTCTTTACACCACTTGGGAAAGGAAACCCTGGGACTTAGGTTTATTAGACATAGAAAAATTTTTATCAACAGATTCTCTGTTAAACATTGTAATACCCGTGGATATTTTCCATTTCTTTTATTTATTTGGTGCGGTAAAATTTCATTTGATGTACTTATTTAATTCAATTTTATTTAACCTTTTATTATTATTTCACGTTTGTTCATTCCCTTGTCCCGATTTATTCAGTCGCTTCCTTTCTTGGTTTCCCGCTCCGTGATCAGACATGTCTGATCACACTGTTCCTAGTTGCTTACAGGCACTTGAATTTATGACTTTCATTTTCATAATTCAAATTCAGTTCTCTCTCTCTCTCTCTTGACGACCTCGCTCCGCAAGTTAACTTAAAACTAATCAGTTTGGATTTCGCCTCGCGAATCGCAAATTCTAAAATTGTAATTGAACTTGCACCGCAAGTAACCACCGAACTCTAATAGTTTACGACATGGCGCAGCCAGCAAACAAGCGTACACCGCTCGGGATAGACGCTTTTTGGGACAAAACCACACCCAATCCACCTCTTTGCTGGGAGAAATGGAGAGTTCAAAACAATTTGCCACTGCTTGCAAAAGATAACATAATTCTCGACGCATTACTTGGGCCAAAACCTGAGATAGTGGGTCTCCCGTCGGAACCTATATATGAGGAAACGATAATGGGTTCATTGGCACAATCGGAAAGAGAACGAAATGCCCGCAACGCTCAGCAAAAGATGAATTCGCAAAACAAGTACCAACGTCTAATCGAAATCGGCATAATTTGTGGAGATAAGCCATGGCCACTGGTGGTTGGTAAAACAGTCTCACTTCTCTACTGGAGCATCGGGGTGGAAGGACGTCGAATTCTGAACTGTAAAATCCCACATATCATGATCGATACACTGTCCACTGCGGAGATTTGGAAGGTTGTGAAAGCCGCATTCATTCGTTTTCAAAGATCACTTTTGATCGTCTTTCTAATAACAAAACAACGTCGAGGTGAAACTGTTGAACGTTTCTATGGTAAGTTAAAAGAATTAGCCAAAAATTGCGACTTTGAAAATAAAGAAGAAACTCTGATACGTGATGTCTTCATCACCAACTTGATTGATCCGGAGATTCAGAAAGAACTTCTCAAACCAACAGCATTAGAAATGATCATCAGTATGGAACTCGAAATGCAAAACCAGCATCAAATTCAACAGCATAACAAGACACTAATCCCGGCCAGCGTGAAGGCAATTCAGTTTCCGAGCAACCCCCGATCATCAAATTGGTCATTCTCAAACCATTTCCAGAAGCCGAAAAGTCAACCTCCACTATATTGCTCAAATTGTGGTGGGGACTGGCTACCCAATCATCGTGATAAATGCATTGCGAAGGGCAAAACCTGTAATAACTGCGGGTTAATGAACCACTTTGCTAAAGTCTGCAGAAAACAAAAAGAACGCAAAACCTCAAAATCCCAAGAAGAGGACTGTGAATACAATGAATGAAGAGCCGCATCCGGAGGATTCAATAAATTTTCTTTGGTCAACTAAACTCTACAAATCCGACTACAGTAGTGGGGAAGATAAAATGGTTGCAGTTATCGAGAACGATATAGCAAAGATCGAACCCCTAAAATTGTTCATCTGAATTAGTAACATTTCGACTTCTCCTCTCGTAGACTCCGGGAACGCGTGCAGTATTCTCAATCGATCACTCGCGCCACAAGTAGTGAAAAGAAGTTCATATGTCGTCTGGATTCACGAGAAGGTCAGTTTACAACTTAGAACATTCTCAAACGAACCGATTCTTATTGAAGGGAAGATAAAGACTCCCGTTACAAGCAACGGCTGGGCATCAAAATTGGCAACATTCACCGTTGTCGCGGACGGTTTAAAGTCTCTAATTGGTAGAGAATTGTTCGTTCATCCGGGCTTAGCTGTAACACAATCTTCTTCATCTCAAGGTAATCATGTCAACAGCATTTCTTCATCGTCATTATTCAAAGAGCATATTGCACAAAACTTTCCTAATTTGATATCGCGTATCTCAAAATCAAAACATCATGTGTCTAAATCTAACTTTCACAAAGACTTTCAACTTACACACCAAAAAAGTAGACGCATACCTATTAACCTTCAAGACAAGTCAATCAAAAGACTCAAAAAATTATTAGACGAAAAACATATAATAAAACTCTCTAGTTGCCCCGACAAGTGTTTTATATCTCCCATTGTAGACACCGTAAAGAAAGATCAAACAATTAAACATGCACTGGATTCCAAAATACAAAATAGAGCAATTCAGAGAAACAAATATCAAATGCCTAATATTGATACGCCTATTGAATCTATTTCTCTACAAATTAGTGCTCCAGCACCGTAGAACACAACACAATTTTCTACATTGGATTTGAAGTACGCGTATAGCCAATTAAATCTAGATCTCAACACAGCAAACCATTGTAATTTTAATATAAAAAGCGGCGACAAGATAGGCACATACAGATTTCAAACAGGATTTTATGGATTAACAGATATGTCGGCAGAAATCCAATAAGCTATCGATTATACCCTCATTGGTTTGAAAAATACTTATTGTTTCCTCGACGATAATCTGATTGTAAGTAAACGATCAGAGGATGAACATAAAGAGTACGTTTTGAATTGCCTGAAAAGATTAGATGACAAAAATCTTAGAATCAATCTTCCAAAATGCCATTTCTCTAAACTAGAAATTGATTGGATCGGTTACCACATTTCACAAACAGGTATCTCGCCTATCGAGAGCAATACCTCCGCCATTTTGACTCCTGAGGCACCAAAAACACTAATGAATCTTCGTTATTTTCCGGGTTTTGTACACTACATCATTAAATTTATACCAAATTTGGCTCAAACAATCCATCCATTCCGGCCTTTGTTAAGAAAGTCAACAAAATTTATCTGGACTGAGGTGCACAAAAATTTTTAATGAAAAAAGAACCGCATCGGAAATGCCACGGAAAATAGTCATTACAACCAGCAACTTGAGACGCGTGTAAAATGCGGCGCCTCCCGTTGAACAATTAAGTTGTTGAGTAGAAACCAATTAAGTTTACATCCCGATTCCTAAACTCATGCAAAGAGCGCTATAGTGTTAATGAACTCGAACTTCTTGGGGTAGTTTGGTCTATCGTATATTTTAAAAATTATCTTTATGGAAAAAATTCTACAGTAATTACAGATCACAGAGCTCTTCTATCTATACTGAAAGAATCGATATAATAAATCATACAATAGCCGCTTAACTCGTTGCATTGATAGGCTACTCCCATTTCAATGTGATATTGAACATTTGCCTGGGGCGAATATGGAATTTGTGAATTAGATTTCCGGCACCAAAATCAAAAAGCTAAAAAAGTTTCTGCATATGATGTGGAATTTATTGTGGCAAAATTAAAACTCATCTCTGCGTCAGTTAAATCAATCAACATAAAACCTACTAATCCAGAACCTCATATGAGCAACTTAATACAATCATATGATCCCGCACATCGAATCGCACCTAAAATTGAGGCAACAAATAATGCGACAAATTTGATCAGCACACACGCTACACGCGTACACAAACATGATTCTTATTTATCCCCCGCGCCGCGAAAACCGATTAAAAAAACTAGCTGTATTTTCAACAATTTAAAATATGTACATCCGCAAATACCAATTAACACTTTACTCGCTGAGCGAACTACAACTCAATGTAAATAATCTTTCCAAAATCGGAATTATCTGTACCTCGCAAAGCGCGAGACTCAATTCACAAAGTCCAATTTCCCGCCAATTAGGAGACATTCCAAAAATAATTGTAAAAGTCAACACCCAGAAATAGCATCAGTACTTTTTGCCTCAAATCACTCTACAGATCAGTTGCCTACTTCTGCTTTAAAAAATTATTCTCAAAACAACCGAAATTTAGACATTAACCATATTTACCAAAATGATAACTATATTTACCAAAATGAAATTAATATGCCTTCTAAAAAGTGCATCACTAGAGTTTGCTTCACTGACTCCTCACGCATCGTGAATCAACCCTCTACGTCTTCAGCCTAATCTCGCGCCGCTGATCAACCGTCTAATTCCTCAAGTAAAACTCGCACCGCAAGTTCTGCCCGAATGTTGACTACAACATCCCCAGCTCCGTCCTCTTATGGTAGTACTCCCCTAACACCAAGCCCCCAGATTCCAACATTTGATCACATTATAAAAATAATATTTAGTAAATCCCTGATTGCTTCCCTGACCAGCAAAGACGCTGTTTTAAAAAAGGTTCGTGATTTTATCCTAACAAATATCGAAAGCCGCCTAAAAGCCCTTAACCCGTACATCCAATGATTTTGGAGAGACCTCCACGTTTGCTCCAGTTGCGTGTGCATTGATGAAAAAATCGCTATCCTAAAGGTCCTCCGCGAAGCCATGATCGACGACATTCACGCGAGTCATCCCGGTACTTGGGGGATGATCTGTATGGCCACGCATTGCTGGCAGCCCTATATGAATCGCGAGCTCGTTTTCAAAACGACAGAGTGCAAACCTTGCACTACAATTGGTAAGAATCTAAAACCTGTAGTTCCTGCTGAGCAATTTCGACCTCATATACCATGTGTTGAACCGAATCAAGAAATACACATTGATTTTGGAGGTCCTATTTTTAAACAAAAAAGACAATGAAATCATTTTTTGGCCGCTAAAGACCACTTCTCTAAATATCCTACGGCATATATATATATATATATATATATATATATATATATATATATATATATGTATATATATATATATATATATATATATATATATATATATATATATATATATGAAAAAACTAATGGACCAAATGTTTTTGAAATTTTTGGACATGTACATCGAAACTCATGGACTTTTTGTACTCGAAATAAAATTCAAATCATTGCAGCTCCAGTTAATGATCATCTTGCTATTGGTTTGTTAGGAAAGATTAATTCAAACAATTAAGAATAGACTGGCATGTATCAAAGAAGAGAAAGCGAAAGATAACGCATTTCATGTAAAGCATGCGTTAATGATTATCATTCACCAGTTGCCAATTTGCAAACAGAAAACAACAAAGCTCTCGTCCTTCGAAGCACATTTTGGCCGTAAACCTGATACGCCGTTAAGGTTAAGATCTAATAAATCTAAACTGTCTAAACTCGACTGAGAAATTTGTAAATCATTATTTAGAAGAAGACACAGTCACGCCCGAGGCCATTCTACCCGACGACAAGTGGCGCAATGAATATCGCAGTGATATCGAAGTGGAACTCGACATGACTCGGGCTACCTGGGAAGCCAATAAACGCGAACAGGCGAGCACTGATGGCGATCAGGCTTTCTTCAAACAGGTGCATGCATGCATGCCATCCCGATTACGGAGAAAGAATTGAAACTAAAACTTGCCCGAAAAATACATGGAAAACGAAGATAGAGGAAACACTTGGAATTACTGTATGAGCTTTCGGCTCCTGGGTCTCATATATTGAAGGTCAGTCCTAGAACCTCTACAATTATAGAGCCGGGAAAACACATAGTAACGATACGCAATAGTGATATTGCCAAATTCGGAACACTTCAGGAGCATCAAACACCCTTAAAAGCCTCTGCGGATCGTCGAGGGCCCAGATCATGCGAAAAACTTGTGGACGAACAGATCCATAGCCACATAAAGCAATTCAGCAGAAAACTGAAAAGTGATGAAAAAATGAAACATCGAAAGCGAGAACCCGGCAGTGGGGTTTCGTCCTCTCGCTCAAACATCTCACGCGCCATGCGAGGACGCATCACTGAAATTCTTGATTTTCTCAATCGATGTGGCACATGAGTTGGTATTGCCTACACAATCTTCGCCTGCCTCAGCCGTACAACAAGTTGAGCCAACACCATCGACAACGCAGGGCAAACGTACTTCGGACAAAAACCACCGTAGCGCATCATACTACGGTTTCAACAGCTCATCTTCAGATTCAACCATTGCAGCTCCACCCAAACTTCCGCACCGAGCGGGAGACAAAGAGAATTTCCAGCCTCCCCTGCATCGGTTGTCGAAACAGTGCAGTAAATCGCTGTTCAACAGCCTGAAGAGACCAAAATTTCTCCGCTTATCGGAGAGGTTTCGCCACCTAATCCGCTAGTACTACCACTTATTGATCAGGATACCCAGACATTGGCGAGAACGATGTCAATCTCTGAAGCGGAAAATCAAGAGATGTCTGATTAGCCAATTTTGCAAACACAACTGCACTCATAACTTCGCAATCAAAACTGTAAACTCATAATTTAATATTATTCTATTTTTTAGCTATGATAACCAGTACATATATTGTTACTATTTATTTACCCGGGGACCAAGTATTAATTTGTAAATTTTGTTATTATTTGTTATCCCAAAAACTAGCTAAGTTCACAATTTTTTTTTCACGCAACAAGGGGTATGTGATACCGGTGGACATTTCACATTTTTTAAATTTACTTGATGCAGTAAAATTCCATATGATGTATTTATTTAGTTCAACTTTATTTAACCTTCAGTATCATTTTATGTTTGTTCGTTCCCTTGTCTCGAGTTATTCAGTTGCTTCTTTTATTGTTTTCCCGCTTCGTGATCAGACATGTCTGATCACACTGTTCATAGTTGCTTACAAGCACTTGAATTCAAAACTTTCATTTTCATAATTCAAATTCAGTTCTCTCTCTCTCTCTCTCTTGACGATCCACAAGTTAGCATAAAACTAATCAGATTGCATTTTGCCTCGCGAATCACAAATTCTAAAATTGTAAGTGAACTTGCACCGCAAGCAACCACCGAATTCTAGTAGTGTACGACAAACCGTAAGAAGTGCTAACACGAATTGTAATAAAAAAACACATTTTTTTCCTTGATTTCGAAAAAACAGTTTTGGTTTTTGTTTTTTGTGTTTCCTTACTCAAAAAGACTATTGAAGAATATGAATTACGAGGAAATGAGATCTTTTTTTAAAAAAATCAAATGTGTGCAACATGCGGAAAATAAATACTGGAAAATGATTTCATTTTACAAATATTTATAATCACCTCAAAGAAGATTTTAATTAGATTTGTCAAAGAAATCTTGCTGGGTTGATATTTCTCTCTTTTTGGAGTATTGATGATTGAGGGAGTTTTTTCTCTTCCCGGGGGTTATAGAGAAGTTTTTGGTAGGAGTGTCAATTTTCTCCTCAAAGGGAGCGCTTGTCAAAGGACTTTCAAAGTTGTCTCAGAAATGATTTCGCAGTGGATTATTGCTCACAGTTTGCAAGCTGTCAAAATTGATCCGCTAGTTGTTGTTTTTCAAACTTGAGAAGAGAAGCGGGCTTTGCTGTGCGCTGTCAGGGCTCAACGTTGGACTGGGTCTACAGTGGGAGTACAAAATGGTAACAGACTGGTGGCTTGATCTTGGAATTTTCGGAGGCACTAAATGACTCCTTCTTTTAGAACTCCAAGCTCGTACTCGTAGAAGAGAACACAATCACAAGCGTATTAATTAAGAAATTTTTTCGTTTCAACTGGCAAATTAGAAATTTCGTGAGGACGCAGAGGGTCAGGAGAGTTGAATGTGGTACAATTCCTCCTGATGCGATGAAACCCCCCTTGGTTGATTGGGTTTTTTCGGAGAACTGAACTGAGCCATGAATATCAAAATTTTTTTGGAAGCATACAAAGCTCTTTACTAGTCCACTCTTCTTTTTCATTGAACCTTCTTTTTGTTGTATAACTACAATGAAGTTTCTTGCCTTGTTTGATGCACAATTGTGCGCTCAAATGATTTCTCGTTTACAGATACCATATAGTATGACATTGAGGGAGCTTTGAACTTTACGTAAACGGTGAAATTATAAACTAAAAACCACCAACAATGACAACAATTTGAAATTTTGTTCTTCGTTGGAGCAAATTCTAGGGTTGAAATAAAAAAATTGATTCAGAAATCAATCTAGGAACATTTAGTTAACAGAAACACTTGTTTACAGAAATCGAAGCACGAATTTGAATAAAGAGTTGAATTGAACAAAAACAAATATAATGTTGAGTGTAGTTAGGGTTTTGGTATACAGTCTATGCGCATTTTTTTGATCAAAATTATTCTATTGACACATCTGATGTTACGCATTTTGCCTCCAAGTTGGTGTTCTTACTTAGACAAAGCAGTAAAGCATGAGTTTGAGAAAAAAATTGAATTGGAATCTCAACACAATAGGTACGCTGTTGAGTGGTAAGGGTTTAGTACTTAGGTTTGGTGCATTCATTGATCAAAAATAGTCTGTTGACACACCTGAGGTCTCCCTTCTATTCTGCAATTCGTTGCTATCGGTTAACCCAAGTATTAAAAATGTGTTTCTTCCAGACAAGGCAACCCAAAAGTTAACAGGCAAAGTCTTCTCCTAACCAGGTAATTTTTTGTATACAAGAGACAAAAGCTTTTATGTGTTGGCCTTCAAAACAAATGTACAAGTACTATTTACACAACCACCTTTCAAGTTTCTATGTAGAACGCAAACTCAATACAATATAATTCCTATGAGTTAACCAATTTCAAACTTGTGACGATACCATCTGATATTTCAGTGTACAAAGTCAATAACGCGGATTTTATTGAAGCAACACAGATAGTTCAATTTATCGCTTTAGAAGCATAAAATGCATTTCACAGCACAGATCGGAGACGCTCATTTTGTCGTTTCCAGAAATGAAAAACGTTTGATCCGGGCAACAGTGAAAACATATGATAAAACAGGAACTGATATCTTCCTAAAACACTGACCTTAGAAGAATTTTGAAAATTGACAAAAAATAAAGGGAAAATTTGTTTTGCTGCTAATAATGCCACTAAAAACATTTCTACTCAGAAATCGGCCGCTGCAGAGAAAGCTAAATTAATTCAAAAAGACGACAAACACAAACTTTCTGATCAATTCAAAGAGCCTGATTGAAAAAAGGCGGAAGCTATGTATGACCGTTCAACTGGTTACTTCAAGCAGTTTCATAAAAACTGTAGGCTTTATATCTCTGACGAAAAACCAAAGTCAACGTTTGCTAAATGACAACGTGGAATTTAATCTGCTAATCATTATCATATTTTTTTGATGTGTAAGATGTTGCTAGAGACTTCTTAAAAAGAACTAAATTTTATTCTGTTCCATGCTTGTATAAAACTTTCAATTGATTACTCTCGAATGAAAAGGAATTGGTGACAACTGGATAGTTTTTCAAAAAAAATGAAGCTAGTTGTGGCATGCAACGATTTAACAGCACAGACAAAAGGTACACAACCAATTTTCAAAAGCGTTTACCCTATTTTGTCAATAATATTGGCTGCAAAGCTCCGCGGACAATTAGAGGTACTGCTTTCAAAACTCTAAAGCTTTCTGTCAAATAATGGATATCATTGTGAGCGATTATGGAGAATTGGAAATTGATAATGATATTTTTGTGTTCGCTTAGATTATGAAGAAAAAAAAGTTTTTGAAAAAAGAAAAATATTTCAATAGAAGAGTTAGCAATGTTAGAGCATCATATAAAGCACCAGACGTATCAAATCAACATCAATAATCTTTACAACTTATCTTCCACCAAAAAGGTAACGAGCAATATAATTCCAGTATAAGCCACAAGTTATTGAGTTTGGTTATTTACGTGGCTGGTTTCTTAGCAACTCATGCACAGTACGATTATTACCATCAGAGGATACAATTCTATTGTGCAAAAATTTTGCAAGATTTTAGATGTTGTCATAGAAGATCTGCCGGAACAGATTTTTTTATTTTTTTGTACAAATAAGTGTCCAATGTGTTCTAATTGATTGAAAAGTTGATGCATTCACTAGAATGAAGTTGTAATGAGATAGATTAAGTGGGAAGTTGTCAGCTGCGAAGACACCCACAAATTTGAACGTTAAGAGTTTACATACTTGAACGAGGTTGATTACTTTGTTTCCATCCATCAATTTGCAAGAATATGGTTTTTGAAACATTCCAGGCGGATTCGATAGAAATTTTGCTAGCATTTCCACAAATTATAAAAATTTCAATATGACGGGGCAAAACGGCTGAAACTTAAGTTCAATTGAAATTGTGCAATTGTTAAGTTCAGGATGAACTAAATCACGTGAAGCCTGCTGAGACCTAGTGCGACCAAACACCATAATAAAATGACTACTGTATTCAGACAAAATATTCCCTGTCCATTGTCAATATAGGCTACGTCTGACATTGTGTTAATATACAATTGTTTTACGTCAGTTGTTTTTATGTGGCTGTCAGCAACGGGTAGTCATTTTGGTAAATGCGAATCTGCTCGAGGTTAGTTTTATAAAAGTGGAAATGATTGAGTTGTTTGCTGCCTAACAAAGTTTCATGTGTGCTAAGACAAATGGCAAGACTTCGAATAGGCTCCATGCTGAATACATCTTCAGTGGAAGTCAGAAGAATTTAGTTATTGTTTCGAAGTAGTAGTACGCTGGATAGTAATTCTTTTTCAATGGCAGAAACAACTTCATATCTCAACGTTTTTTCCCCTCATATAAACTAGCTTCTATAATTTTTACTTTGTATGAATTTCCAGCATCGTTGGAATTTATAACAAAACCATTTTTTAATCGCTGAAAGGAAAATTGCAGGATAACTCCACACAAAAGAAGTTGATCGCTTGTAACAAAAATCTACCGCTACTTTTCCACAAGAAATACATTCAGCAAATTGTTTAAACAAAAGTTTTCGTCTGTTAACAGGTAAAGGCTTCTAATAACAAGGTAAGTTTTTTGTATACAAAAGACAAAAGCTTTTATGTGTTGGCCTTCAAGACAAATGTGCCAGTACTAATTACTCAACCACCTTTCAAGTTTCTATGTAGAACGCAAACTCAATACAATATAATTCTTATGAGTTAAAAAATTTCAAACTTGTGACGATACCCTCTGATATTTCATTGTAAAAAATCAATAACGCGGATTTTCTTGAGGCAACGCAGATAGTTCAATTTTTTTGCTTTAGAAGCATAAAATGCATTTTACAGCACAGATCGGAGACGCTCAGTTTGTCGTTTCCATAAGTGAAAAATGTTTGATCCGAACAACAGTGATATTTATGATAAAACAGGAACTGATATCTTCCTAAAACACTGACTTTAGAAGAATTTCGAAAATTGACAAAAAAATAAAGGAAAAGTTTGTTTTGCTGCTAATAATGCCACTGAAAACAATTCTACTCAGAAATCGGCCACTGCAAAGAAACCTAAATTAATTCAAAAAGTCGACAAACACAAAATTTCTGATCAATTCAGAGAGCCTGATTGAAAAATGGTGGAAGCTATGTATGAACGTTCACCTGGTTACTTCAAGCAGTTTCAGAAAAACTGTGGGTTTCATATCTCTGAAGAAAAACCAAAGTCAACGTTTGCTAAAAGACAACGTGGAGTTTAATCTGCTAATCATTATCATATTTTGTTTGATGTGTCGGATGTTGCTAGAGACCTCTTAAAAAGAATTAAGTTTTATTTTGTTCCATGCTTATATAAAACTTTCAATTGATTCCTCTCGAATGAAAAGGAATTGGTGACAACTGTAAAGTTTTTCGTGAAGCTAGCTGTGGCATACAAAGATTTAACAGCACAGACGAAAGGTACACAACCAAAATTCAAAAGCGTTTACCTTATTTTGTCAATAATATTGGCTGCAAAGCTCCGCGGACAATTAGAGGTACTGCATTCAAAACTCTATGAATTGGCTTTTAGAAAAAGTCAAATCATTAATTGCAAACTGATCGATATTCTATTGAAACTCTTACGAGAGTTCACAATATTTTGCATGGTACTCATTCTGGTGCTTTCTGTCAAATAATGGATATCATTGTGAGCGATTATAGAGAATTGGAAATTGATAATGATATTTTTGCGTTCGCTTAGATTATGAGGAAAAAAAAGTTTTTGAAAAAAGAAAAATATTTCAATAGAAGAGTTAGCAATGTTAGAGCATCATATAAAGCACCAGACCTATCAAATCAACATCAATAATCTTTACAATTTATCTTCCACCAAAAAGGTAACGAGCAATACAATTGCAGTATAAGCCACAAGTTATTGAGTTTGGTTATTTACGTGGCTGGTTTCTTAGCAAATCATGCACAGTACGATTATTACCATCAGAGGATACAATTCTATTGTGCAAATATTTATAACAAATTAAATGTTGTCCTAGAAGATCTGCCGGAACACATTTTCTGTTTATTTTACAAAAAAGTGTCCAATGTGTTCCAATTTATTGAAAAGTTGATGCATTCATTAAAATGAAGTTGTAATGAGATAGATTAAGAGGGAAGTTGTCAGCTGCGAAGACACCCACAAACTTGTACTTTAATAGTTTACGTCCTTGAAGGAGGTTGATTACTTTGTTTTCATCCATCAATTTGCAAGAATATGGTTTTTGAAACATTCCCGGCGGATTCCATAGAAATTTTGTCTGCATTTTTACCAGTTATAAAAATTTTAATATGAATGGACAAAACGGCTGAAACTTAAGTTCAAATGAAATTGCACAATTGTTAAGTTCAGGGTGAACAAAATCACGTGACGCCTGCTGAGTGCTAATGAGACCAAACACCATAATAAAATGACTACTTTATTCAGACAAAATGATTCCCTGTCCCTTGTCAATATAGGATAAGTCTGACATTGTGTTGAAGTAAAATTGTTTTACGTAGTTGTTTTGATGTGGCTGTCAGCAACAGTTAGTCCATTTCGGTAAAAACAAATCAGCTGCAGATTAAATTTACGAAAATGGAACTGATTGAGCTGTTTACTTGCTAAAAAAGCTTCATGTGTGTTTCGACAAATAGCAAGACCTCGAATAGGCTCCATGCTGAATACATCTTCAGTGGAAGTCAGAAGAAATCAGTTATTGTTTCGAAGTAGTAGTACGCTGGATCGTAATTTTATTTCAATGGCAGAAACGACTTCATATCTCAACGTCATTTTTCACCTCATACAAACTAGCTTCTATAATTTTACTTTGTATGAATTTCCATCATCGTTGGAAATTATAACAAATTGCAAATAGAAAATTGCAGGATGACTCCACACAAAAGAAATTGATCGCATGTAACGAAAATTTACCGCTTTTTTCCACAAGAAATACATTCAGCAAATTGTCTAACCAAAGGTTTCCGTCTGCTAAGTTCAGCTCTTGCTATCGCTCCAGGATAATCCTTGTACGAATAAATTTTGTGAGCCAACCAAATAGCATTGAATCTTTGTTGCAAGACCATTCGATTTCAATGGATCTTTTGTGGGCATACCTTCTATTTGCATTTGAAATTTTAATCCGTTGGCTGATACAGTAGATTCAGAAAGAAAGAATGTAAAATTTTTTTGCACAAGTAGGGACCGTTTAATTTGGTTACGTCTGTTGCAGCTCCAGCTTCATATTTCAAATCGGCTTCAGAAGCATGAACTGTTTTTCTATTCTTTTTTAGCAGATCAGTAGAAATGTTTCTGTCTCCAGCAACTTTAAACACAAGCATGGCTCCCTTATAAATGCAAACTGGCCCTCCGTTTGGACCAAAAACTTCAACCAAAAGTTAAAACAAGTGCTGGTTTTTCAAATAAATCCAATGAACATTGTGTTGCCTCAAGTTGATGTTTCCCAAGTGAAAAACGTATTATCCGAGCAACAGTGAAAACCTATGATAAAGCAGGAACTTGTACCCTGCTATAATTATTCAAAACACTTGTCGAGAGTTTGAACTTTAGCAGAGAATAACTGTGACGTAAGGAGAATTTTGAAAATTGACAAAAAAGACCGGAAATATCCGTTAAGCTGCTTATAGCACCCCTGAAAACGGTTCTACTCAGAACGGGCCCGCTGCAAAGAAAACTAATTAAATTAAAAAGACGACAAACACACAATTTCCGACTAATTCAAAGATCCTTATAGAAAATGGTGGAAGCTATGTATGAATGTTCACTTGGTTATTTCAAGCAGTTTCATAAAAACTGTAGGTTTTATATCTCTGAAGAGAAACCAAATTAAAAGTTCTCTAAAAATGTTGGCATATGCAAGCACAAGGAACATGTCTTTTTAATAGCCGCACAGCAAAAGCTGGGGCTATTATTGTCCTTCTCTTGGTATTTTCTTTTCGTCGTCGCGATTTTTGTTACGACCATATGACGTTACAACCATATCAATTCTGCTTTTTGTTCATTCGTTCAAGCAATTTCGACTGAAGTGCGTGTGTGACGTCATTTTTCTATCTTAATGGGGCGAGTTTTTTGTTCTTTCGAGTGATTAAATTTTTGGTCACGCTTGACTCACCTCATTCTCAAAAATGACTCCCTCACTCTGAAATTGACTTTTAATTACTTTAATTCAAAGAGATAAGGCGAATTGGGTGTATGTCACTCTAAATGAAAGTTATTTGAGAGAAATTAAAAGAGGCAGCAAAAACTTATACAGATTTTTGTTCATAATATAACATATCAGCCTTCAACCAACAGACGAATTTTTTGGTCTGTATTTTTTACTGTATTTTTGAGACGGCTGATCTATGAAGCTATTGCGGCTATTTTGGTATGTTTTTTTCGATCTGTCGTATGTTGCTACCGAGTTTTCAAAAAGAACAAAACTTTATTCCGTTAAATTCTTATAAAAAACTTTCAATTGATTATTCTCAAATGGCGAAGACTAGGTGGCAACGGGAGAGATTTTCGAAAAAATGAAGCTAGCTGTGGAATACAACAATTTAACAGCACAGACAAAAGAGGACACAACCAATAATCAAAAGCGTTTACCCAATTTTGTCAATAAGATTGGCTGCAACACTCCGCGGACAATTGATAGTACTGCTTTTAAAACTCTAGAAAATGGCTTTAAGAAACAGTCAAAAGAACAATTGCAAACTGATCGATAGTCTATTGAAACTCTTAAGAGAGTTCACAGTATTTTGCATGGTCCTCATTCTGGTGCTTTCTGTCAAACAATGGATATCATTGTTAGTGATTATGGAGAATCGAAAATTGATAATTATATTTGTGCGTTCGCTTAGATTATGAGGAAAGAAAAAATTCGGAAGAAAAAATATTTCATTAGAAGATTCAGCAATGTTAGAGCATCATGTAAAACGCCAGACGTATCAAATCAACATTAATTATCTTGACAATTTATCTTCCATCAAAAAGGTAATGAGCAATATAATTACAAAATAAGCCACACGATTTTGGGTTTGGTTTTTTAGTTGTCTGGTTTCTTAGCAACTCATGCACAGTATGAATATAACCATCAGAGGATACAATTCTATTGTGCATATGATTTTAGGAAATTAGATGTTGTCCTAGAGGATCTGCCGGAACACATTTTCTATATTTTTTGACAAATAATTGTCCAATGTGTTCCAATTGGTTGAAAAGTTGATGCATTCGTTATAAAGAAGTTGTAATGAGATAGATTAAGAGGGAAGTTGTCAGCTGCGAAGGCAACCACAAACTTGTACTTTAAAAGTTTACTTCCTTGAACGAGGTTGATTATTTTGTTTTCATCCATCATTTTGCAAGAATATGATTTCTGAAACTCTCCGGGCTGATTCGATAAAAATTCTCCTCGCATTTTCACCAATTATAAAAATTTCAATATGACTGGGCAAAAAGGCTGAAACTTAAGTTCAATTAAAATTGCTCAATTGTTAAGTTCAGGATAAACAAAGTCATGTGACGCCTGCTGAGTGTTAGTGAGACCAATCACCATAAGGAAATGACTAGTGTATTTTGACAAAATTATTCCCTGTCCATTGTCAATATAGGCTAAGTCTGACAATGTATTGAAGTAAAATTGTTTTACGTCAGTTGTTTTGATGTGGCTGTCAGCAACAGGTAGTCCATTTCGGTAAAAACAAACCAGCTCCAGGTTAAATTTACGAAAATGGAACGGATTGAGTTGTTTGCTTGCTAAGAAAGCTTCATTTGTGTTAAGACAAATGGCAAGATGTCGAATGGGCTCCCTGCTGAATACTTTTTCAGTGGAATCCAGAGATGTTTTAGTTATAGTTTCTAAGTAATGGCGGTACGCTAGATATAAAAGTTTTTTATCATTCAACGCCAATTTTCTCACATACAAATTAGCTTTCAAAATTTTTCTGTATAATTTTTCAGTGTTGTCGGAATTTGAAACAAAATCATCATCTATTGATCGTCAAAGGGAAATTTACAGGGTGACTGTACACAAATTATGTTGATCGCTTTTAAATAAAATCTATCGCTACTTTTCCATAAGAAGTACATTCAGCAGATTGTCTAACCGAAAGTTTCCGTCTGTTTACTTCAGCTGTTGCTATCGCTCAAGCATTATACGCTCAAGCATCGTACGAATAACTTTGGCAAGCCAACCAAATACCTATTTCACTTTTGTTGTGAGACAATTCGGTTTCATTGGAACTTTTGTGGGCATAATTTCCAATTGCATTTGAAACCTTTTTTCCCTTGGCTGATGCTGTAGAGTCAGAAAAGAGTGAATGCATAACTTTTTTGCAGAAGTAAGAAGCATTTGTTTTTGTTACATCTGTTGCAGCTCCAGTGCTGCATTTCAAATCGGCTTCAGAAGCATAAACTACTTTGTATTTGATTTCTGTTTTTTTTTGTGGCAGATAAATAAAATTGTTTCTGTCTCCAGAAACCTCAAACTCAAGCATGAGTCCGTTAGGGCTGTAAACTGGCCCTACTTTTTGACAGATAATACCATCAAAAGTTAGAGGAAGCGCTGGGGTTTCAAATAAATCCAATAAAGTATGTGTTGCCTCTGTTGGTAGTATATTACCGATCACCTTTAACTTTGGCAAGAAATCCGACCGACTTCTTTTTAGCTGTTTACGTTTTGAAGTGACTACCTTTACTTTAGTGCTACTTTTTTCACAGTTTTGAAACTGAAAGTTTAGGTCGTCTACGATTCATTTTCTTTTGTCTCATTCGCAATGCCAAAGAGCCTCAACCTTGTTTTTTACTTTATTTGAAGTCGTGTTTTTCAGCGATTGCTTTGGAGATTTTTCTTTTCTGACAGCGTCCATTAACTCTGTTACGTTCTGTTACAGGAGTTCTTTTCAAATTCGTTTTGCTGCTGGTATAATTTTCTTGCAAGAGGTAGAGCGATTTTTCCAATGTCACTTGCTAAAGCTCCAAAGCCGTTACGTTTTTGCCTTTAGTGTCCAGAAAAACAAGGCAATGCAGTATTTCTATAGAAAATGGTTGAATCGTATTTGAAAGAAGGTTTTCATATTCCGAATTTGAAAAAAACATTATGCGTGTTAGTTCAAGCTCGCATACGCTACCGTTTTTCAATCGTTGTTTTGAATCAATGAATTGTAATAAAACCTTTGCATTGCCATCGTACTGAAACTGAAAAGTGTTTGTTTAAATGAATATCAAATGTTTTTCTGCGCAAATATGAGCTGGAATTTCAACCATAAAAGCCTTGGAATTATCTTTTTGCATCAATTTGTTTGCAATTTCGTCAATTTTGTACCCAAAGTGTGTTCCTAGTCCGTCAGGGAGGCCTTTGAAACCAATATCGCTTGGAATTTCATTGCTTAAAAAAGTAATTTCCTCCTATTTTCCAAAGCCAATTTCAAATTTATCAGAACTTTTAAATTCTCTGAATGAGAATTTTGGTAAATCAACAGTTCTTTTAATGGCAGCTTACAACTGTGGCACAGTATAAAAATTTTCTGGCATGAAAGATAATTGCTCGCCGTTGTATGGACGCTATTTGACATTTGCTCCAGAGCTATTCCGTTGTTGATCTTCAAGACCACTTAAAATGTAAGAAGTCAGCATCCCGTTTATGATGCGTTCTATATTATTTGGAAAAATAGCTTCACTTAAAGCATCTCGCCAGCCTCCCGGCAGTTGTATTTCACTATTGAAAAAAATCTAGAATGAAGTCAATGTGTTTCGATTGGAGATCTCCATTGAAGAAAATTTTTGTACTAAAAATTCATCTTCAAAACGTTTACTTGCCATTTTGCAGAGGAGATTCTCGTACTAATTGAAGTTCGGATTGGATAGAATATACCCTGAATATTTTTCAATATAGGTATCGGCGGGCAGTGTTAGCCAATAGAAATACAACAGTGCTTTTTAAGCACAATTTTTTTTCTTTTATTTTTCCGATAAATTGAAAGAGCGAAATCCACAGGTACAATGTTTAATCGGACGAAAATTTTTTTCAACTATGGGGCATAAAAGAGTGTCCAAATCTACTAATGCCTTCTGCAAAAGGGTTTGCAGTGATTCCGATTTCTCTTTTCATTTTGTATAGAATTTTCCCAAAGGAAAATAAGCTTAATTGCGATAAAGATTTGGGATAGAAACCAGGAAGGATAACTGCCAGTGCTAACAGATAAACCCTATAAGATTCTACTAACCCATGGATGAGATTTCCTCTCACCAGCGGAAGGTACATTGTATGGCACTGATGGTAGGAACAAGTTTGTGTCAGAATAGTTATTTCAGCAAATCGATATCTCTTTAATTATAAAATCGTTCTTTTTATCACGAAAACCGTCAAAATCAAAGACAACAGCTTCGAAATTTAACATTTCAGCAAATTAAACAATTTCCTTTTATGCATTTTCACATACAAGCAAAACGTTAGACCAGTTAGATAACCAATATAACCGTTTGTAATTGGACAAGGCAAAACATAATAATATCCAGGGTGTTTCTGACTGTGTTCTGCGTTAACCCTGAAGCGTCATGAAGTATATATTGTATGTAATCAAAAGATTTTATAAGACCTAAGGTAAGTTGTCTATACCTATTGAGCCACCATATTGTCTTAGCTTGAGAGCGGTTTCCAAGTTAACGTCTGGGTCCAAATAAGGACATGTAGCCCAATAATATACAAACCATTCACTATCATCTAGATAGGCAACTTTTATTTGTTCATAAATTTCATGACGGTTCTTCAAACCAATTGTGGCAAGAGAATTATTCATCTTTTCTAGTAGAGGCTTTATCTTAGAAAAGTTTCAAGTTAACAAAAAATCATTTTTGAGCGCTCTTTTATAGCGCAAAAACCATTTCAGACCATTTTAGGACCCAACTTTTTCCTCCACGTTATCTTTTTTTTATTTTTTCAATGTGTTTGACCCCCTACTTAGTATCTGAAAAAACTTAAGTGGACAAAAAATACGAGTTGAGTGTTCCTTCATAGTGTAAAATCCATTTCGTACAATTTTATGACTAAAAAACTGAAATTTTTCCAAGTTTGAGGCCATTGGTCTAAATGATGGGAAATTTTAAATATATTTTTTAAAATGCTATATTGGTACTCTAACAGGTCAGTAGTATATTTAACCACTCCAACAAACGGAAGCTGCCATTTGACTGTAGCAGGGGGTTAGGACCCACCCCCTACAAGAACTCAAGTTGACCAGAATCCTGATTTCTTTCGTAATGAAAATTCGTTCAAGTTTCAGCAGTCGGTGTAGTTTCAGCAGTCGGAGTCTACAGAAGACTGCTGAAACTTGAACAAAGTTTCCTTTCGACAGAAATCAGGATTTTGGTCGACTTGAGTTCTTGTGGGGGACTTGAGTTCTTACTACTCAAAGGTTTTCCCCTTCATTTCATACAGACTGACTGTATTGGTATTGGTTATAGGACCTGACTCCGTACATGAAGAGCAGTCCCTACATGGTGTCCCCTCACATGGTTGTCCCCAAGATATTCAACTTCTTCCGTACTATGGGACTGAGACACTTGCCAGTCGTCAACAGCATCGGAGAGGTCAGTCCCACCATATTCAATTCGTCTCATAGATTAATTATAGCATCATGAATCGTGCTATGCTATCAAACATATAATTGTTGACATTTTCTTTTATTTTTTGCAACTAAAGAAAAGAAAAAATGAGCAGAGAGATCGAAAGCAGCGATGATGTTATCATTCAAACAGAATGATCAGAGTTTTGATTCAATCATGTCAATCGTTATTTACTCTCAAACGAAGTTTGTAGCAATTTTAGTATCCGTCGGTCTTTTTAATTGCTCCGAAGAGACGCAATTACTGTAAACGTTTGTCTTTTTTATGCAAATTTTCCGCTTGACAATTTTTTGACTTTCCGGACAACTCTTCGGACACCCTTGACCCTCTACCTTTTGCGGGATCTAAATTTCTCTCTCATTCACAATATCAAGCGGCTGCAAACTCAATTGGCGGCAATTTAATACTAGAAGTCAAATGATAAGTGCGCCAAAACTGGTGCCAATTTTTCACTTTAAATTTTAATAGTGATATAAAACCTCATATATAACCTCATTATAGTGGTAAAAACCTCATAAAACATGATCGACTGTAATTTGTTAGACTCGTTTTTATTGTTCTGCTCTGAAATCTTTTTTGAGCAAAAAAAACTTTCAAAACGCCGAAAAAATAAATAATACTTACGAAACGCAGCTGTCAGCATCCCAAAATGTGCGTTTAAAACAAGTTTTTTTGCGGTATTATTTTAATTATTTTAGGTGGACCATTTTACCCCACTGTTTTGGTTTTTAAGTAATATCTTTATTTCTAATCACCAAAAATGTCCAATATAGCTTAAAATCATCATCATCGGCAGAACAATCTTAAGTTCTACAACAGATTGGGACAAGGAGAAGACCAACAGAGATAGAAATGTTGATGAAGCTTTTTGGGCCTATAACTCTTGAGTGCGCTACATATATTTTGAACAAATTATCCGTAAAATTTTTCCACCTTTTCAATGGAGTCCTTTTTTTAGTTGTTTATCGGCAATGGCATAAAACTCCAAATAAAAAACTTGTGTGTAGTCGTTTTACTTTACAAGAATACGTTTTGAACGATAAAGACAAAGAAAAAAGAGAGAACTTCATAAAACAGAGAACAGGATCCACAGAAAACGAATGTTGACGAAGCATTTTGAGACTATAGGTCTTGAATGCGCTACAAATACTTTGAATAAATTATCCGTAATTTGTTTGAACCTCTATCAATGAAGTGTCTTTTTTGAGTGTTTATCGGCCATGGCAAAAATTTCATAATGTAAAAACTTGTGTGCAGTCCTTTTACATAACCAGATTTTTTATTGACAAAAACAACAAAAAAGGTAGAAACCTCATAAAACAGCAAGGACGGTAATTTGTTAGATTCGCTCTTATTATCCTGCTCTGAAGTTTTTTCAGCAAAGAAACCTTCAAATTGCTGAACAATAAAACTGATTTAAGAAGCGCAGCTGTCAGCGACCCAAAATGGGCGTTCAGAACAAGTTTTATCCGACAATAATTTAGGTGACCCAATTTAATAATTTTTCATAACTTTTAACTAATATCTTTAGTTCTAATCACTTAAAGATGTCCAATAGAGTACAAAATTTTCATTGGCAGAACAGTTTTAAGTTATCAAACAGATAGTGACGAGGAGAAGACCTACAGAGAACCGAATGTTGACTAAGCATTTTTAGCCTATAAGACTTGAGTGCACTACAAATACTTTGAACGAATCATCCGTAAATTTCTTAAACCTTTCTCAAGGAAGTCTTCTTTCGTGTTTATCGGCCATGGCACAAAATTCCTAATGTTTAAACTTGTGTGTAGTCCTTTCACATTACCAGAATTTTTTTATTTACAAAAACAAAAAAATGTACAAAACTCATAAACCAGTAGTTATAGTAATTTGTTTCTTTTCTTAACCTGCTCTGAAGTATTTTTTGAGTAAGGAAACAATTAAATTAGTGAAAAAACTTGGTTACGAAGCCCAGCTGTCAGCGGATCACAATGAGCATTCAAATCAGGTTTTACTCGACATTGTTTTTAGGTGGCCCACTCTACCCCTTCTCTTGTTTATTAAGTAATATCTTTGGATGTAATCTCCAAAAAAGGCCCAATATAGCCCAATATGATAATCGGCAGAACAGTCCAATATAACTAACAGATTGCGACGAGGAGAAGACCAGTAGAGATTGAAATTTTGACGAAGCATTTTTGCCTATAACTCCTGAGTGCTCTACACATACTTTCAACACATTATCCGTAAAAGTTTCAAACGCTTTTGAATGGAGTCAGTTTTTGAGTGTTTGCCAGCCCAGTTATAAACTTTTATTTGCAAAACATTGTGTGTAGCCTTTTTACATTACCAGAATTTTCTATATAACAAAAACAAAGAAAAAAGTGTACAAAACTAATAAATTATTAAACAAGGTAATTTGGTAGGTTCTATTTTTATTCTCTTGCTATGAAGTTTGTTAAGCAAAAAAAACTAACAAATTGCTAAAAATTGAATTTAATTTACGGAGCGCAGCTGTTACTTCTTTAAAAAAACATTAAAAACAAGTTTTCTGTGACATTAATTTAGGTGGCCCGCTTTACTTTTTTCGTTTTAAGTAATATCTTTTGCTCTAATCGCTGAAATATATTAAATGAAAGCATCATTGAGAGAAGAGATTTAGTTTCTAAAATATATTGGGACGAGTAGAAGACCCACAGAGGTTGGAATGTTGACAAAGCATTTTGGGCCTATAACTCTTTAGTGCGCTATATATATATATATATATATATATATATATATATATATATATGTATATGCATCTTGATTGACTTATGCGCAACTGACAAAGGTCAGGAAACCGGTAAAATTTATTTGATTTTTTCTAGGTTTCAACACTTAAACAAGACTAAGCGTTAAAAAGTCTCTTTTTTCGTGCTCATTTCAAGACGTTTCAATTAAACAACCAAAAAACAGCCTGCGAAAAAACTTTCCGAGACAAATTTTTCAAAAAAAAAATTGCGTGACTTTTCACCACATGAGAAAGAATCGAGTGATTTCACACGAGAAAATTTTAGAGTGGTGATGGATGTTCTTCGTTTGCAAAGTACTTTATGCATCCCCCAGTTGAAGATCACGTGCCATAACATAGTAACTCATTCTGTCAAAAATTTTCAATGGTCTCTGCGGGCGTAAATAATATGCACCCACTAAGCTGGAGGAGGGCACCCACTAAGCTGGAGGAGGGCACAAGAGCTTGATATTATCAAAATAAAAAAACTATGGCTCAGTTTTTCGTACCTTCTGGAGTTAGAAGTTCTGCAATCATCAGTTCGCTAGCCAGTTTTTAATTTTCAGGATCTTTTCCGTTTGTGCCCCAACAGTAAGTGTAGATTGATACAGGGACTAATAGCGAAGTTTTTAAAAGCAATAATGCTAAGACTCGAGAGGTTAAGGGTTTGAAGCGGGCCCTATTCTTATGTTTTTGCGTTCACGAAGAAAAACGGATCTTTTCCGTTTGTGCCCCCCAGAACGTTTTGCGCCCCCCAGTTACGGAGCACATGCCATTACATAGTAAAACAGCTTGTAAAAATATGGCAGGTGGGTCTGGGGTGCAAATAATATGCGCCAACTAAGCTGGGGGCACTACCGGAAAATATCCAGAAAAATTTATTTAAGCTGCAGCACCTGAATTAGATTGCCCCGCTTGTCGTTTATAAGTAAATTGCCCGACGTTGGTCAATTTCTGTTTAAATGAAGTAATTAAGAGGAAATCATTATCTTTTCCGTTTGTGCCCCCCCCCCCCCCCAGAACGCTTTGCGTCCCCCGATTACGGAGCACGTGCCATTACATAATAAATCTGATTTTTTCCGTGTGTGCCCCCCAGCTTAGTGGTAGCATATTATTTGCAACCCCCAGAAGCACGTGCCGTATTTTTACATAATGATTTAACAAGTAATGACACGTGCTCTGTAGCTGGGGGGAGCATAACGTACTGTGGGGACATAAACGGAAAAAATCCGGAAATCAAATGCCGCACGTGGCAGAAAGTGTTTAGGTCCAACTGCTAAAAAAAATCATGCATCATATTGAAAGAGAGCACGAAAATTAGGCGCGAAAAACTTTTGCGCTGGGCAATCGACATTTTCTAAGTCAAGTGCGGCTTTTTCAAAACAATCACTTAGTTTTTACTCGTATTATCATCCAACCGTGATTGCTTAAATTATCTACGCTAAAAGTAGTACGTTGTGAATCTTTTTGACCATTTGAATCACATAGTGGAATTAGAGATTCGATATTGAGCTGTTTTTGCCATTTGGGCACATCTTTAGCATTTGATCAGTTTGTTTGGTTAAACTATAAGGTTATAGTTGTTTCGGTTAATTGTTTTTAATTTGATTGAAGTTAATTTTGAGGTATATTTGCTGCAGAAAATGTAGTAATTTTTCCTCGAGAATTTCTTTTGCTCGATTTTTCTCTGTATGTAAGGCTTCTGTTGGTATTGCAGTTGTGCAGACAATTCTTCAGAAGTTTCAAAATTTGTTGTTATTAAACGACATCAGCCTCACAAAGTCTAACTTTCATCCGCTCTTTTTAATTGCTCTCAAACGAAGTTTGTGGCAATTATATTAGTCCTGTTGGTCTTTTTTTATGCGATTTTTCGCTTGACCGATTTTTCGTCTGACGGTTTTGAATTTTCGTCCTCAAAAACGGGATAAATAGGTAGCGCCCTGCGGGCATTAAGTGCTCTCAGAGCCTTTCAGCTCTGTTTCAGCTCAAACTGTTTTGGAGACTTATACTTATGTTGTGAAGGGCGGTTCTTAGAGGTTGACGTTGACGACACCCCCCCCCCCCCCCAGTGTTGACCCCCCCGCCCTCTGTTGCTCCCACCCCCCACCGCACTGTTGCTCCCCCCACCCCACTTTTGCCCCCACCCCCACCTCACTGTTGCTCCTCCCCACCCCACTCTTGCCCACCCTACTCCCATTACACCTCTGGTGTACACCCCCCCCACCTCCCGTTGCTACTGACGAACAACCGATCGCTAAAAACACGCCATTTTATACTAATTTTCAAACATTTTTTCAAGTTCTTTGAAAATTTTTGTCATTTTTTGTGTTTTTTCAGCCCTAGGTGTCAAGAAATCTCCTCTAGGGTTTTATATTAGGTTACTGCATAGTTTCTAGTGGTAATGGAATGGTTTCAACATTTTAACATCACGAATTTTAGCCTTTTCTAGACAAAAAGTGCAGCAAAATTTTCCAATCTTTGACATTTAATTTTTATTATCCACTTCTTTCCGGACGCAGGGTCCAGAAAACGTTCTTAGGGGTTTGATAATGAGTTACTGAAACACTTTTATTTACCATGGAACAGCTTTCAATTTTTTAATATTACAAATTTCATCAATTTTTAAAAATAAAACTTGCACTTTTTTCAAGTTTTTGTTGGTTTTTGGAGTTTCTCAAGACTCGAGAAAGCTCCTCTAGGGTTCAAAAGTAGGTACTGTAAAAATTCTAAAAGTAATGAATTGTTTTTTGAGATTTAACACCACGAATTGTGGCATTTTTGTAAACAAAACTTGCAATTTTTAAGTTTTTTTAACATATATTGTCAGTTTATTATCGCTATTAATAAAGTTACTGAAAAATCTTTGTTGGCCATGGATTAGTTACAACTTTTATCACAAATTTGAGCAGTTTTTTTGCAACTTCTAATTTTCTTCAAGTTTTTTGAATTTTTTTTTTCATTTTCTTGGTTAATACAACCTTACAGGCCACATAACCTCCTCTAGTGTTTGAGCCGAGGTTACTGCATAGCTTCTATATGTAATGGAAGGTTTTTCAAGATTTTAAGATCAGCAATTTTTAAAATTAATTTTTATCATTTTTTTCCGGCACCAGGGTCCTAGGGATCTCCTCCAAGGCTTCATGAAAAATTGTCGCATAGTTTCTAGATTCATGGAATTGTTATCATTATTTTAATGACTCCAGCTTTAGCACTTTTTAGATAAAGTTTATTTTTTTTTAGTTTTCGAAAAATTATCATCTCGTTCCAAGTTTATGGATGTTTTTGAGCCAGTAAACCTCATTAAAGCTTGAAATAGTGATACTGGATAGTCTCTTGAGACAATAAAATGGTTTTGAAGATTTTAATGTCTTGAATTTTTGCAAGGTTTCGTTAAAATTTGCTATTGTTTTTGAAGTTTTTGAGTGTTTTTGTCCTTTTCTGAGTATAACTGTCATTACTGGGCAACGAAGTTTTTCAAGTCTTGCAGATGGGTTACTTGACATAATTCAGGAGAGAAAAAAAATAGTTTTGAACATTTTCACTGCGAAATCTGGAAGCTTTTCTTTTAAATTTGCGATATTTTGCAAATATCAGTTTTCTGTTTGATTTGTTTAACAAAGAAAGAAAACTAAAAGTTGAAGCGTTGAATCAAGCTAACGCTACCTTCAATAGACCATGGCTAGCTACTGACGAAGCCAACCGCTCGCCGGTCGTTTGAGAGCAATTCGTCCGACGTTTGTCGGTTATGTTTTTAATGCTTTTTTAATCAAGTTTTCGATTTGAATCAGTCACGCCTTCCACGTTCGGCTTCTGACTTACCTCAGTCCTTTGTTCATCTGATTGGAAGTTAGAATTCGCTGAGCAACCTTACGCAATTACATTCAAGGTCAAAAGATGGAATCAAAGGTATAGGGATAAACCAATGAGGACATCAACTGTAATTCTTTGTTCAAGTGTCAAATTAAACTGTGTTTTTAATTTTTTTGCTGAGTATTTTCCTAAAAGTTTTTGCTAATCATTTTCAGGTCTAGTTTTTTGTTTAATAGGCGCCGTCAACCTTCAAACTTTCACAAGGTTATAATTAAGCGCTCGTTTTTTTATCTTTGACATTTTTTGTTTCACATCAATCACAACTTCCATGTGTGTTTCCTGACTTTCCTCACTCATTTTTGTTTCAACTGAAAAAAGAAGTTGAGAATTTCAGCAAATATCCGCAAATACGTCGAGGGTCAAAAATAGAAAAAAACGGGATCAAACAAAATCGCCCAAGCAATAATATAGGACGGTAAACATCAACTGAGATACAACCTATCCCCCATACTAGCCCAAACACCCCACACACATCTCTCACCTGCTCCCCATCCTAGGGAGGGATCAAGTGCAGACAAAAACTGACGTGTGACCAATTTTTCAGTTTGTGAGAGGAAAATTTTTCAGCGTGCGTTATTTTGACTTCTGTTCTCAGTGTTTAAAATCTGCCAACAGCCTCTCAAAGGCTGACGGCGCTTGCTTAATATAGAGCGGTTTTTTCTTAACAATTGAAAGAACTTGAATTGCATTACGGCGCTGTCTTTTTCTTTTTTGAGATCTGTTTCACACATTTTCATGTCATTCGAAGTCAAAGTTAAATTGTGATTTTGTCACACCAAAACAGGGATTAGATTTGCACCAAAACATGAATTATTTTGCGGCGGAAAGTTTTGTCAGTCGACTTTAAGCTACAGTGAAAAATGGAGTTAGAACAGAAAATCCTTTTCTCGATAGTGTTTTTTGGCATGCCGCAATTTGACTTTGATATTTTTTTCGTTTTTCGAGCGTTCTCATTGTTTTATTTTCTAAACGGTTGTCGTAATTCATTCTTCAATTCACCTTTCGATCACGTTTTTTGCTTTACATAAGTCACGAGTTTTACTTTTGACTACTGACTTACCTCAGTAACTGTTTCAAATGAATGATTTCATAACTCTTTCACTCATTGATATACGCAGTATAGTGAAAACGGTGAACGTCAATAGAGCAAAAATATCGGAAAGTGTATAAACCGAGAAAGCTCGGCCATGCAGTCATAGTGAAATTGATTATCAATGTTCTTTAGAGCATTTTTCAGCTTGCAATAGTATTAAGCTTATTAAACTTTTGTTTATAGGCCGCGTTACGTATAGTTTTAGAATCTAACTGAAACTGAACACCAAATTAGAACACTTTTGACACTTAGAGAAAACTCTGTCCGTTTATATCTCTTATTTTTTTCTATTTCAATCGCGATATGAGTTAAAGGGGTCAACGGTGGCTAGTTTATATAATCAGTGAATGGAAATTCTTTCTTTAAAATGGTCTTTTGTGGTAGTAAGTTAATGTTCAGTTTATAAAGCGGCTTTGGCGCACATGCTACAAGAAAAAAAAGCGGATATTTCCTTTCATCACTTAGACAGAAACAATCGGTTTTTAGCTAATTTAATTGACCGTTACGTTTCAAGAATCATGAGGAAGATTGAAAGGATACAGCCAATACTAGGCATCCAAGAGGTAAACCTTCTTTCTCGCTTTGGCCAACCTGTTGTTCAGATGTTTAATTGCTCTTAAACGCAGTTCATAGCAATTATTATAAACGTGTGTGTTTTTTTCTATGCAAATTTTTCGCTTGAAAATTTTGCGCTGTTCTTCTAGAACGTTCTTTGACTTCTCAAGTGACTTTTTCACGCTTTCGTTCATCATTTTTGAATGATCTTTAGTGCTCCGAAGTAAAGCTTGTTGCTAATATAAAATCGGTTGCAGCATAGAAAACTTTAGTGACTCGTAGCGCAGTGGTTAGTAGGAGTGGGTACGGATCTTGAGGTCGGTGGTTCGAATCCCGCTGGGGTGGAGGTTTTTTGCACCCATAAAGAAAAATTGATCTATACTAAAGACCATTAATTAAATCGCCTCGCCTGTCCTTCAAGAGCAATTCTTCCGACATTTGTCGGTTTATGTTTTTAACGCTTACCATTGGAATCTAAGTTAAAATTTTAGCTCTCTACGCACCCAAGAACCCGCTAAGATACACATAACGCCAATTTGTTTATAGGGATATTGATATTTGTTAAAAACCAATTTATTTTCAAATATCGACTTACGTCCGCTCTAAGTTGCACAAATTAAAACAAACGTTTTGCAAAAAACCCAAGAACATTTATATCCTAGATACTTACTTATTGGAGAGGTGAGAGCTTGAGTTAGAGTAGGGTCCTGCAGACAACTGAACAGTTGTAGCTTAATAAAAAATTGTTGTAATTTTATAACAAGAAATTTTGAAGACATCTGCCTAGCTGTTGGAAACAAACGTTGTGTTCAAAATCACCAGGTGTTTTCGGCTATCCTCGAATGGCCAAATTTACTAAAATAAAAATGCCGCACTCAGGTAAAAAAAAAACTTTTTCCAAAAGAGTGTGTTTCGTTAGGCTAAATTACCTTGCCCATAGTGTCGTTTGAGTTTGATATCAAATCCAATAATGTTGGCCCGGGATTTTAAATTTTATTTCGAAGGTTTTTATTAATAGCCACCTCAGCTTCTCAGTCGGCTATGTTTATAAAGGTTCGAAGAATTGTAATGGAGCGCTGTCTTTTTTATATATAGCTGCGAAACTGTAAGCTGACTGTAGCTATATTGCGGTGCTCTTGGCTTTTGATAGCCGCATCAACTTCTCAGCCGGCTACTATAGCGCTCCTATTTTTTTTAAAAGCAAAGAATTTGAATTGCATTGGGGCGCTGTGTTTTTTTGAGATCTGTTCACACATTTTCATTATTTTTGAAGTCAATTTGGAGAAGTGATTTTAGTCACGCTTAAGCCGGAAGTGCAGCAAAAAGCGAGTGGTTTTGGGGCGTGAAATTTTTAACTCTAACTTTAAAGTGGAGTGAGACAACGGTGTTTGAACAAAAATTTGCTTTCTCGCTATTGATTTTCTGTTCACATGCGGCAATTTCACTTTGATTTTTATGGTTTTTCAATTTTTCGGATCTGATTTTTTTTCTTAATTGTTTTCCAATTCCATTCATAGTTCATTCTAGACCTAGCTTTTTTTTTGTTTAAACCGAATTTCACTTTTTCGCTAATGGTTTTTTGTGCGCATGTTGGATTTTAACTTTGATTTTCTGTTTTTTTTTAAATTTTTGATCTGAATTTTTTTAGAAATTGTTTTCCCAGTTCACTCATAGTCCCTGCTAAGTCTATTTTCTGTTTATTCAATGAAAACTTTTTAAACTTTTTTAGACTTGTCCTGCTATGTTTTTTTACTTCGTGGAACAAAAATTTTTCGCTTTACCTTAGTTCACAGCTTGTTCAACATTTTTCGTGAAATCTTTTTGTCTTCTCTAGTCTAGCTTCACTCTTCTCTCATTCTGCTAAAAGTGTCTTTAGACAGCAGTTACTCAGCAAAGTAATTCAAAATGAACAGAGTCAGTATCAAAAAATGAAATCAGAAATAGAAACGGGATAAACCCATAAAGCCCAGTTTTAGATGCCCGTTACTCGAACTTTGTTCTTATAAGTCTTAGTTACCATCTCTAATGCTTAATGGTATTGATACTAGCTCCTGTATCCTCTCCCTATGAAACAGGCGTTTTTTCAACTAAAAAATGACATCAAAATAGTTTGCACTTTAAAATCGTTTTTCTACAAAAATCTTCTACAATTTTTTTTTTATTTTTTTCTCTTTCAATCCCAATCGTGTGGTTATGGGAATCCACGGCGGCTATTTTCCGGCAATCTGCCGGGTATGTTTCATTTTGAGCGTTTTCGCCGCAGCTTTTTATCACATTAAGTGCATCAAAGTGATGAGTGAAGATCTCTTTACCCAGATCTGTCCGTCATGCTTCATGTTTTGGAAGCTGAGCACTAACAATTTTTGTTATACTAATGATTCTCAATGGATTGTAAATGTTAGTTCTATATAATTTGCATTTGAGTCCCCATTATTTACTTCATGCTTCTTCTTTCAATCGTACTATGACTTTTAATGAAGTTGTTTTGTAATTTTGAGCATCGAATGGTTGCCGGTCTCTCATCTTTCCCAAATTTGCAACAAGTAGGTCAAAATTGGTCTAAGAGCTGCATTTCAATATAGCCAATTTTAGTTGTCCACATGTTTATTAAGCGGGTGAGTATTTGTTCTATAGATTGTGGGCATCATCACCAGGAGTGATCTGACACACCAGGCTCTCTTGCACACTCTCTCCCACAAACTGTCCAACATTGCAACATCCCCAAATTAGGCAAGTCAGATCCAAATAGAGGGGATTGAGAGATTTGTTTCCATCTAATTGTAGCACTATCGGATGCAAAATCAACTGGCCCAAGCACTTGAGTTGTATAGCAAGCCTCAACAATTCAACAAAACATTCAATGTATATGTATTTTTTAATATATGAATTCTGTTGTACCACGTATCTTATCCTAACACATTTATTTAATTATATCCACAATACTAAATTTGAAAATTGATTATGATATTTTCTTTTTCGTGTCACAGCTAATAAACACGCAGTTGTTTTCTTTCACAATCGCAACATAGCCTCCATCCTAAACTTCTTAAAGTTCTTACTCATATGGCTACGGGGCGATTAGCCAGTTTACAATCCGGCTTGACCTTTCTTGGGAACCATATCCAAGAACCATACGTGGTTCCATACAGGCCCTACAAAAATTTCATATATGATCTTGCTATGGTTGCCAAGAATGCCATATATGATTC
This sequence comes from Convolutriloba macropyga, assembly GCF_964194025.1. NCBI lineage: Eukaryota > Metazoa > Xenacoelomorpha > Acoela > Convolutidae > Convolutriloba > Convolutriloba macropyga. Next base: position 33,246,808 of record NC_134469.1, read on the forward strand.
TTAGATGGCATCCAAGATATAAGTTTATTTTTTAATAGCCACGAAGCGATAGAGGCTATTATTGGGGACATCAAATTTTATGACCATTTACTAGTTAAAGATCTATAGTGTGCATCTAATTAGTGCCAAACTTATATGCCCTAGTTCTTGAGTATTAGTCTTGAATTTTTAATTTCGAATAAAAACTTTGAAAAAGCTATTTTAGGGTTTTTACTTATAGACCGTATGTGTCCGAAACTAACCCAAAAGGTCTGGTGGTCTATTAAAGGACTGGTTTTCGACTTGTCTATCCTATATTTTTTGGTGTTTCAGTTCAAGGAAGGCCACAAGCGTCTATCGCGGCTAATTTCCGAAAATGTGCCGGCTATGTTTTTGTTCCAGGAGCATCTTCAAACAACCCACACGAAATTTAAACCTTTCCGCTCATAATAACATTTTATGATTTTTTACTTCAGTTTTTTTTCAAGGGGGAGGATGACCTCTATGGTGACGTCTGAAACCTGAAGGGCAATCATTTGCGGTAACGTTTAAAACGAAAAAAATGACTTGGCTTTCTTATTAGGTGACTACTGAAACCGTACTATATAAGTATTAGGAAAATGTTTTTTTTCTCTTTTTGTGATACAGGAGTTAGAATAGCGAGCAATTTTTCCAGTTTCCAGAGAATACCCAACAGTAGTAGCAGAGCTGAAACGATTAACAGAAGAGTAATAAAACTACCATCAGTTATTTTTTTTTGAAGATGTAGAATAGCCAACAGTATGCCCATTAATAATCTTCTTTGCGTGTCATTGGGAAGTTTTTCCAACAAAAAAAAGACGTAAACAGGGGAGAACTCTGTCCTAATTATTTTTGTGGAAAAAATTTGGGAGGTGTATTTTCATACTATAAGACGTATAAAAAAGACGTAAACAGGGGAGAACCCTGTCCTAATTATTTTTGTGGAAAAAATTTGGGAGGTGTATTTTCTTACTATAAGACGTATAAAAAAAGACGTAAACAGGGGAGAACTCTGTCCTAATTATTTTTGTGGAAAAAATTTGGGAGGTGTATTTTCTTACTAACGGGGATAACCAAAAAGCATGTAATTAATGTCGTTTACATGTCGATCTAATAAGCTTGTCAAGAAAAAGGGGATGCATTATCAACGCTTCCTTTCAGTTAATCAGTAGACGCATCTCGTTTCCTTGCATTTGAGGCCAAAGTCAAACTTTCATGACTTCTTGATTAGTTGCCAATTGCTGGGCAACACGTTGCTCCAGTTTTCTCAAAATTTCTTTCTAATTTGCTTAATTTAGTTTGCATGCTTTTTTGTACCATTTTTTTCTCGTGTACCGTTTTGAAGTTCATGAAAAAATTATTTCGATGCTGGGAAAACTTATTAGTTAGGGAAAACTCTTTAGAGATTTTTTGAACGACTTGGTCTAGAAATTGTTTTCTTTTTTACTGTATTATGGTTCTATATTTTGTACCATATCAGCTGGAACTATGCTAGGTTAATTCTGATTAAAGTGCAATGCTAATAAAAAAAAGTTTTGAAAGTTATTTCAATTAATTGAATTTCAATCAAATAAGCAGAAGTTTTGTTTTCAATAAAATGCATAATTATTGATCTTGGCCCAGAAAGCATCTCGTCTATAAAATTAGCAACAAAACACGTTTTCAGCTAGGTGTGACATCATTTGAATTGGTGGACAGTCTGTTGTCGTTGAATTTATCATACCAAGCAGGGAATCTGTTTGAGTTACATTTGAGATACCACGGTATGTTTATCACAGATTTGTAAATTGGCTGCTCTTTAATAAGCAAAGTAATATTTGTAAAGGAGTTCTTGGGTGATTTATTCATAATGGAATGCACTTTGTGTGCTAATTTGCGGGTTGCCTCACGAATACTGGACGAATCTTTGATGATCTGTGAATATTCAGGAAATCGTCGGAATCTTCCCTCTGCCTCGGTCATCGTGAAACTTTTTAGCATCATGTGGGGTAGATATTTGTAGCCAGTTAAGTGGGTTCCTCCGAGCAAGAAACGTTTGCTTTTCCCTCTTTGGTACGTTGGGTATGGACGGAAGGCACGCGCGGCTCCGTAAGTAAAAAATGTTGGATTTCCCAAAGTATAAGGATGTCTAGGTACACAAAAGCCTGTTCGATGAGCCGAATATAAGTTTCCAAAAGCGAACCAAGCACCTTAAAGCAAAAGTACTCTTTCCCTCTTCAGAAAAATTCAAACAATAGACTGCTGCAAAATGATAAAAATGACTTTTGAAACTTCAGATTTTTGTGACACGAAACGGAAGACTTCTGTTTTTGATTTTGCTTGATAAACAAATTAAATATTGTTTGTATTTTTGTAAATTCAACGTAAATCCGAGAACAAATGTAGAGAATTTTAAAAAATTGAAAAACTAGCCCCTAGTGAAAAAAAATCCTCTATAGATAAAAGTTTCTTTCTAAGATATTAGTTTCCAAATGCATTTAATTTTTGAAGCACCGAAAAGCTTGATAATTTGCACCCGTTACATTTGTTGAAGAAGTCATCTGGAATGCTGGTTGGCATATTTAGGCCGAGCTTATTTAATTACTTTAGGTCAAGCTTACTTACTTCACAGTTTCAGCCATAGAAATAATTTATTGCTATCGAAATCATTTGCTAACCCGGGCCGAGGTGCCACCCATATTAGAATTTGAATTGAGAATTTCTCCTGTATATTTATATAGCACGAAAAAGTTGTGGAAAAAGCAGAATTCACTATTAAAAATATATAAAACCAAAGTTTCATCAGGAGTGGACGCTTGCAAATACTAACGTATCTTAATTAAGCGCCCTGATATTATTTGAAGACAAGTTCTTTAGCGTGTCGTTTTTTATGATCAAGCTATATTGAAGTGCATTGACTAGTTTCTTAACTTTTATACAGGACATGGTTTCTTTTTCAAGCTCGGGTAGTATTTGTTGTTTCATTAAAAGAATTTATCAAAATTCTACCGTGATACTCCAGATATGTCCGAGTTGAATTTCTTTGAGGTTTTTGTTTTTATAATGCGAGTGACTTTCGAGCAAGCATTGTAGGAGAAATTTTGATTTGTGGTCAAAATCTCATCATTTTATTTGAATGTAACCCAAAGTTTGATTTAAGTCTGAAAAAAAGCAGGTCAGGTGTTTTGTGTATATTTCACTAAGTTAAAACGTTGAACTCGAATAAGGTTTGAAAGATGGAGACACTTGGTTTCTTTCTAAAGACAATTCTCAAAAATTTCTTTTGTAACCGTTCAATTTTTTGCAGCTTATTTAACGTTGATCAACCATAAATAAGAATTCCACGCTCAAAAATTGGTACCACCGTAGTTTTGTAGAACATCAAGATGGTGTTGCGACTGCAAGTTTTCCTTGGCCTTGCAATTATTCCGACCCACTTCTTTAATTTTAAACAAATGGATTCCACAGGTGCTTCGAAAGTTAAATTCGCATCTAGAATTACTGCTAGATTTTTATAAGTATTGCACTTCTGAACTGCGCAATTTTGATAGTTAGTGTTTGTCTTGGTTTCAAAAAAAATAATTACAAATGTTTTTGAACGGTTTAAATACTATTTATTTTGATGTAGCCATTGTGAAACTGAATGATTTTGAGTATTTTATTCCACCGTTATTAAGCGAAAATAAGGGTGGAAGGTAATTTTCACTCTTAAATAGCAGGAAAAAGAGTGAATTGTTGAGGAAATTACACTTTTTACTCTCTTTACACTATTTACTCCACTCTTTTTTACACTTTAAAAATTACTTGATGACACTCTTTAGTCCTCGGCCCGGAATACGAAGCCATAGAATTCATTTGCTGTCCATTGACCAAGTCAAACAATATTATCCATTCGCCATCAGTGTATATGCATCAGTTTCAACAATCTTTGCGCAAAGTCAAGTAAAAAAGCAGATCACAAACAGCAGTCAAATTCTAGAACAAATATTATCTCATTGTTAACTGTTAAAACAAAAATTTATCTTGCTTGCTTTGAAAGCTTCTTTGAAAAATTTGAAACTTTTGAGCTACTCAATCCCTTACTTCCGTTTCTATTTTATAATAATCAAAGTCACTGCTTCAATTTGACTCCTCATTGACGTAAGGTTTTGTTAAAGTGAAATATCGTCGGAATACGCGGCTTAAAAACACAGCTTAAGCTCTAAAACAAAGTTGGGCGTAAATCGGTAACATCTTTGACGGCGTATATTCTTCCTTTAACGGCAGCCACTGTCAAAACTCGTCTTTAATCCTCAAAATTACTTCAACAATTCAATAGTGCGGCACCATTTATGTCAACTGTCGAAAAATTACTGCCCATTATATCAAGTAATATCAAGTAATATCAATTGTAATAGGTTAGTTTTGATTGACAGTTGAAATAGTTTTCAGTATCAATGAACATTTTGAAGCTATCAACGCATGCAAAAAACAGACTTGTAAATTATGCAGCGTAGACTGTTGCTTTCAACATTCGTTATTAGTGGTTTAACTCGCGGCCTTTGACCTTGTTTCAATACATTAAAAACGTCGAACAGCATTACTCTAGTATAATATATTAAACGGTGCTCTTTACCTATGTCAAAGTAAGCCGCTTTGGTCTCACAATGACGAAGGCGCCACAAGTTTTTCCGTGAAGTAATTTCGTCGGCGTCGCCAAACCCAATAAGATCATCATCTTTAAGCTGTAACCCTGAATTTGAAGCCCATCGAAGAAGTTTATCCCATCTCAACTTTTCCGAGAGCCTTTCCCCACTCCAAATATTTCTACCCTTCGTAGAATAGGAGTAATCAGAATCATCGATAACAAAGTGAACAAGTTTGTGATGAAATTTTTTGAATCGCTTTTGATTTTTGATGTGATCCCACACTAAAATTTTTGGCAGATGGTTCTCTGTTGACTCAATGATTATGAAAAAGTCAACAAGATCGTACACTTCGTTCAGATGTATCTCTAAAACGTCCGCTTCGTATCCGAACTTGATAGCATGGATAATCTTTACCGGTTGTTTTCTTAGTTTCCTGTGAAAACATCACCACTGGATTCGGCCACTGTGCAAATAGATTCAGCGATAGGAGGGAACTTGTCCGGATGACAAGAAGCATTGATTGGAATGTTTGGTTCCAGCAGAACAAACGGAATCATGAGCTCGACTAAGGCACTTGGAATTTGTACTAGACCAGTCTGTATCTAAATAAAATTTCTCATGAG
>NC_134469.1:33252237-33352237 GCF_964194025.1 Convolutriloba macropyga
AGTAACTTAATTGGAAGTAATTTCTTCTGCTATGACACCCTTTTTAAAAAACTATTAGTTTTTGTAATTATAAAATGTCATAATAGTTTGTACAGCGTATATGTATAATCATATATTATATATATATATATATATATATATAATATAAAAATACAAAAACAAATACAAATACATATACATAAAACTACATATAGATAACATTCAAATATATATATTTATATATATATATATATATATATATATATATATATATATATTACAAATATACATACACATACAAATAAATATTCAAATACAAATAAATATACATATACAAATACATACAAACAAACAAACAAACATAAATGTACAATTACATACATAAACATATACATATACGTATAAACATACCTATTTACATACATGCACAAATAAAAGACAGACATATTTATTTACATCCATATATATATACATATAAATTAACACATACATATACAAACACATGTACATACACATTTACATATACATATACATTGGATTCATCAGGTGTAGGTCGTTTTTTGGTACCACAGTGGTTATGACGCTGATATATATAATTGAAATCAGTTTCCTGACGAAGTCACTTGTGGGGGAGGGGGTTGTGCAAAACAATCAGATGAATCGAAATTGGTTGTTAGATGTCCAAAAAGACTAAACGACACAGTTCACTTTCAAGGCCCCATTTTTAAACAAGATGCTGCTGCTCAACCGAAATCAAAGATCTCAGCGATTTACAACAGAAAGAATGGTCGGCATTCAGTCATTATCGGAATCCAATTGAAAATTGTGGGCACCTTTGAACTATTGGTTACGCAGATGTTTCAAAAGCTGAAGGCGTAACAACTAGTTACTAGAAAAGTGTTTTGAACACAAAATGCAGTCCTATTGGAAGTTTGTCCCGCTTTATTAAAATTCTTCAGGTTTATGTCGCTTTTTGGTACCAAGTGGTTATGACACTACTAGGTATAGAAATTTCTGTCAAATTAGTTACGGATTTGGCAGTAATTTATTCTGCTTATGACCCCTTTTTGTAAGCTATTAGTTTTCGGATTTGAAAAAATGATCATAATAGCTTGTACAGCGCAAATATTTAGAACTTTATCTTGCTTTTGATATCTATCTTAACTTGCCGAGCTATGCACAGGATGAGGCAAACTAATGTTACGATATGACTTATCCAAGAATTGAACACAATTGAAGTTGATAGAAATAAATGATTGTCCTCAACGAACTATGATTCTATGAGCTCAAAATGATCATGAAGCACATTACCGAAGAAAAAACTGTTTTGTTGCTGTAAGTTTCACAATGTTCTGGCACCACTCATTGCAAAACAAGGTTTGAATTATAAGACTTAAAGGCAAATTCCATTAAGGTGATTGTATAAACATATAAAATACTCAACGCATGTAATGACTTCCGATGTTACTCTCTAAGGCTGATTTTTGTTCAATTGTGTAAACACACGAAAAATTTCCCGCTTAAAGTTTACTCGCTTTGTTTAGCTACTGATTTCTCTTGATTCACAAGCCATTCAATTCAATATTTAATTCAATCCTTTATTTGCATAGTAAACAGCTATCGCGAACGTACATTGTTCTGGTCCGCCGACAAAATGAGCCAAGCAGCGTCTACGGAGACAAGTTCCAGAAAGAGGCGTGCCAATTCACGACAGCTCAACAAGATCTTTGATGAATGGGATAGACTTAGCCAGCCATTTAACGAAGACGAGCTCAGATTGGCCCTCTCCGAAGCTACTGAATGCTTCAAAATTCAACAGCAACTATACGAATCCTATTTGGAAACAGCTCAGGATGATCAGTACGATACAGAATTCGATCTGGTTCACGACAAGCACACAGTAGTCCACAAGAAGCTATTTCAAATGGGAACAGCCATAGACAAATTTGAGCTGGAAAAGATGGACGAAAACGTGACTATGAATACGTCTTTCGGAGATGCAACACAGCACCAGCCGCATATTGCAAAGCTACCACAGATACAGCTACCCAAATTCGATGGCAAATTCAGTGACTGGATAGCTTTTATCGATAAATTCGATACAGCCGTGCAACTTAACACGAAATTGTCAAACAGTCAGCGACTTGTCTATCTAAAAAGTTGCTTATCAGGTCCCCCTAAAAGCCTAATAAAAAGCCTATGATCAACTGACAGCAACTACGAGACTGCAAATTTACTCGAGCAGCGATACAAAAACGATCGCATAATTCTACGCACATTGCAAGCTAGGGCTGTTGTCAAGCCTGTGAGAGAAGGCAAGTACGAACTCCGTCTGCTACACAGTACTTTCAATGAAGTAACTCAGTCGATTCACTCACTTGGCCGACAAGTTGATAACGACATGTGACACTCTTCTTTCCACAAAATTGGATGTCGACTCTCAGAAAGCATGGGAACTCGAAAATGAAGGCACTGAATGTCTTAAATTTGACGAACTGATGACCTTTCATGACAACAGAGTAAGATCGATGGAAATGCTAAACGATCCCATTCCCACTAAACAACTGCACGTCACTGGACGGGATGAGCGATCGAAGCAAGGCTTCAAACATCCGTGTGTCGTGACTCAATGCAAGGAATGCCATGCTGCGTGGGCTTGCTCAAAATTCAAGGACCTTTCAGCGAAAGATAAGCAGTCTGCGATAGCCGCCACTAAGCGCTGTCAAAATTGCTTGAGATTCAATCACGAAAGTGACCAGTGTTTGCCACAATCTAGATGCAAAATATGTCAGGGTAAGCATCATACATTTTTACATGAGGCTTTCAATGCTACACCAGGCACACATGCTTGTAGTTTGACTCAAAACTCTTCTCAAATGACTATCTTACCAACTGCTCGTGTTCAAGTAATTGGTAGAAACAAACAAATACAAAGTCTAAAAGCATTGTTAGAAACAGGAGCCCATAAAAATGCAGCTATAGCGAAAGTCTGCAAGACACTGGGATTAGAACCAAAACCATCCAATTAAAGAATTATAGGGGTCAATCAGAAAGACTCAATGCCGGTTGACGGTTCTCTCAATTTTGAAATTATTCCCAAACAGGGGACAATATTACTCTGATCTGCGTAGTGCTGAAGACAATTACAGCCAGTGAAAATCCAAATCAGCCCCCTTCAGAGACCGACTACGCAGACTTGATCAATTACAATTTGGCTGATGACGAATTCTGGCAACCAGGCGAAATAGACATACTACTCGGTATTTCTGCATACACACAGATAATCAAAGGACGAATACCGAAACAAGGTTCCTTGTGCCTCACAGAAACTACGCTAGGCTGGATAGTTTCAGGATTAGCTAACCTAGAATCAGCAAATAAACCTAATGTAAAGTCGAATGCAATATGCCTCGTTGACGAAATCAAGTCCTTTGCCAAATTTTGGGAAATCGAAGATGTTCCAGCACTTCCTCCAGCCATGTTCACTCCACAAAGAATTGGCTTGCATTAATCACTATGACACGACAACATATGGCCAAAATGGAAGGCCTCAAGTTCGACTACCAATTGTCCAACATCAAGCCATTTTTGATCCAGACAGTCAAGAATGGTTGCCCGATATTGGAGAATCATCTCGAAAAGCCCTCAGACATTTTTTGGGTAACGAAAACAAGCTTTCACGAAACGCAGATGCCCAAACTCAATACACAGAATTCTTTTAAGAGATGATTGAGACAATACATTTAGAACCAGTTTCTGAAAGCGACCATAATCTGCCACCCGAGAAACACTTTGTAAGGCCACATCACGCAGTATGGAAATCAAGCTCTACAAAATGCAGAACAGTTTTCAACGCATTAGCAAAAACAAACGAACGGAAGAAGTCTCAACGATTGTCTCCTGGTTGGTCCAAAACAGCAGCCCGCCCTTTTTGAGATACTGATTCAATTTCGTCTCCATCGCATTGCTTTATCAGGTGATATCACACAAATGTACCGTCAAATCGAGCGAAACGAAAAGGACCATAACTTTAATCAGATGTATTGGCGAAGTAGTCAAAATCAACCAATAAAGAAGTACCGTATGACACGAGTCATATACGGCGTTTCTTCTAGTTCATACCACGCCATCAGGACACTACGTGATACAGCAAAAGATGCTCCATCAATTCATTGCAAGAATTCATTACTCAACTCATTTTATCTTGATGACCTTCTTGGTGCCGGTGACACACAAGAGCAAGTCATTGGCCGGTTCATAGACATTACAACTACTCTAGAACTCATTGGGATGTCTATTCACAAGTGGGCAAGCAACTCACATGAGGTTATGGAAGCCATTTCCCCGAAGCTACAAGAAAACAAAGATCTTTTCATCGGGGAACATGACCCACACCATCAAAACCCTTGGTCTCAACTGGCAACCCAAAACAGACACTTTCTACTTCAATAGACCCCAAAGCCCATGCAGCGTCGTTACTATGAATCTGCCCGAACATGAAGAAACAGTTATAGAGTGTCCATCAGTCGAACTTGACGAGTTTCAAAAATCTGATTTTCCACAATTAGTGGTCAACCTTGACTGTAAAAAACTAAAAGAAATCCAAATAATGGACTCCCACGCTTCTAACTATGCAACTCCCCATGTTTGCCTGATTAATTCAATGCAATTTTTAACAGGGTTTAATCAAGAAAAACCATCAAAAATCCCGCAAAAAGGCGAAAAAAACGGTCAAAACTGATGTCGACAAAATCTGCAAAAAACGCCCATTGGCGACATCCGAGATATTGTCTTAGACACTGATAGCTGCCCGAAGTCATCCGAGCTTTCAGAACCTGAAAACAACTACTCAAACAAAAACCAAAAATACGAAAAACGAAAGTTAGTGATCACGTTTGAGGATAAAATCTTCGCAAAAAATGAAAAATTTGGTAGCAAAAAACAATACCATTCAAAAACTGAACCATGCCCAATATTTTTCGATCAAAAGAATTCCAGGTCCAACAAACGTATGTTCGACAAAAGAACGCCGAAGCCGCAGCCGAACCCAAAAACCAGTCAAAACAAAGAAGCTAAAAAATCAACTTGCCCCATCCTGAAAATGTACATATAACCACCAGAAGAGCAATATCTAGCAATATGGGTAAAATATTTGACCCTATCGGTCTCCTAACACCAGTAACGCTCCTATGCAATATTCTTTCCCAAATAACTTGGGAACAAGAAATTGGATGGGATGATGATGTTGGGGCAACCATAACTGACCAATTTAAAGCTTGGATGATCCGATTACAACACCTATCTGAGCTACGTATACCACCTTTGTGGCCAACTTCGCTATTGAAAAAATACATCTTCACTCATTTTGCGGCGCTTCTGAAAAACCGTACGGAGCTGCTATATATGCCCGATCACTGGGAGCATCTCAGACCAAGTCTACCTTGCTATGTTCCAAGTCCAGATTGGCGCCCAGAAAAATACTTAACATACCGAGATTTGAAATGTGCTCAATGGTTCAAGGAGCGCAGATGTACAAACAGTCCAGACAACGGTAAACCAAAATGGATTTACAACTGAAATATATGCTTGGTGCGATTCAACAGTTTGGATAAATTCTACCCCTAGTAGAATCTCGACATTCATAGCTAACCGTCAAGCCAAAGTCCAACAAACAATTCAACCAGAAAAAAGAAAATACGTGCCAGCAGAAGAAAATCCAGCCGATCATACTACACGCGCGGTGCCAGCAAAACAGCTTTCATCCCTTAAAATGTGGTGGGAAGGCCCACAATGGCTCTCTGATGGACTATCCCAAAACAACCAGAAATTCTTCAGTCAACAGAAGTAAAGAAGGAACTAGTGCGGAGCCAAATATTAACAAAAAATTCGGGCACTATTCCCGAACCTCTGGGGGAGGAAAACGACCCGCTCAGTGATCAAAACGTAGAGCAGTCGAATCACCAAATCGACCAATTATTCTCTATTGAACGATACGGAAGTCTCCACAAAGCAGGAGTAGCAAAGCAAGTTCTAAAGTTTGCTTACATTTTGCTTAAAAAGCCAATCGAGAGAAAAGAATTCAAGCGACAAGCATTAAATATGCGTGTTAGAGATGTGCAGAAGCAAAACTATATTGATGAAATAGACAAATTGCAGAAAAGCCAAAGCATAAGCCGAAAATCGAGAATCCTTCATACTTTTCCCTTCATAGATGAGGAAAGAGTTTTAAAGGTTGGTGGACGTCTAGAAGCAGCTGATTGCCTGAATGAATCTGCCAAATTTCAATTAATTCTGCCTTACAAAAATCATCAATTGAGGTTAATCGTACTTGACAGTCATCAGCGAGTGTTACATTCAGTCGTAAACGCAACAGTTGTTCATAAGCGTCAGGAGTTCTGGATAAATCGAGCGAAAACGCTGACAAGGTCGATAGTAGGAAACTGCATCACATGTTTTCGGTTTAATGGCCGTAACCTTTCGCAACTCTTAGGCGACCTACCACAAGAATGAGTCAACCCAGCTCCACCATTCATTAACGTGGGCATAGAATTCGCCGGTCCAATGCCTTACAGATGTGACAAGACTGAAGCCAAATGTTATTTGGTAGTCTTCGTATGCTTCGTTACAAAAGCCATTCATTTGGATGTCACCAAAGCATTGGATAAACCGGAATGCATGAAAGCTATCAGACGGTTCATTTCTCGACGAGGATGCCCAGCTCACATTTTTGCAGACAATGGTACAAACTTTTATAGGATCATTGAATGATCTCATAAAACTCAAAAGGATACTGAAAGAGAAATACGGAACTGATTGTTTACCTCAAGCTGTTCTAGATTTAGGCATCAACTGGTCAGCAATTCCAGCCAAAGCATCACATTTTGGTGGACTTTGGTAAGCAGGAGTCGAATCGATCAAGCTACTGCTGTTCAAAACAATCGTAACAACAGCTAACCTCTATTTGGATGAAGTATATACAGTCATATGCCAAGTTGAAGCTGTACTTAACTCGAGACCGCTCACAGTTGTCTCAGATGATGCGAAAGACAGTTATCCCATAAACCCAGCTATGCTATTAACCGGCTTTCATAATCATCAATTGCCTTTGGTTGTTTCCGCAATCCCAAAAACAAAAGATGAAGATCCAAAAAAGCGCTTTCAATACTTGCAGAAAATCATAGCAGAATTTTGGAAGAAATGGACAACTGAATATCTATCCCAGTTGCAGATCAGGTCAAAGAACGTGGCCGAAAAGCAGAATCTGACAAAAGGATTTAGTGTACATCGCAGATGACAACAGTCCTCCCTTATCATGGCCTCTGGGAATTGTGCATGAAACATATACAGGAAATGAAAATTTGGTCAGAGTAGCCAAAATAAAAACAGAAATGGCAAATTTTTAAACAGCCCCATAGTAAAACTCAGAAAGATACCAATCAACACAAGCTAACCTCAATCCAGAAGCTCTGGAAAATAGTCCTGCAGAAAGGAGCCAACTCGATCTCGCCTGTCATCCTTCCCACGAGCACACTTTCGGTACCTGTGTACCCGGACACGAGAAGCCTTGACCACTGGAAATTGGATTCTCACAAGCCGCACTTCGCAAGGACTAAACTTGGTCCAAATATGATTCTTCTTGTAATATAAGGTTGAATAGCGGTTGATGCTATCAAAAACTGACATAAGATCTGAAGTAATTTTTCATTTATAGATTTTTTGATGCCATACATCAGCGGGGGCGGCAATGTATAAACATATAAATTACTCAACGCATGTAATGACTTTTGATGTTACTCTCTAAGACTGATTTTTGTTCAATTGTGTAAACACACGCAAAATTTCCCGCTTAAAATTTACTCGCTTTGTTTAGCTACTAATTTCTCTTGATTCACAAGCCATTCAATTCAATATTTAATTCAATCCTATATTTACATAGTAAACAGCTGTCGCGAACGTACAGTGATAATTTCCGGAGATCGGGCATAGCAATTAGTTACCCAAGAAATAACTATTTGAGCTTTGGCAACTTTGTTGGCGTCCCGAAAGACTAAATCATTAACAAAATTTGCATTTTTTAATTAATTACTTTGTTTTCGTAAAAGCGAAACGTCAATTATTGAAATTAAGATTTGAAACGCGTGCAAACAACAAGTAATGATGAAATAGATATTTAGGAAAAGAGAGTCATGTAACGCATGAACAAGTCCATTAAAAACAGCATTGGCGAACTTGTTAAATCTAAAAAAAAATAAAATGCAGGAGTTGATAAAAAACTATATCAGTATCACTTCTAGATGACTAGAGCAAATATAAAGGGAAACAATTATACTTTGCGCGATTAGATTGAATAAACAGTGAGAAGCTAAAAAACAGAAATTTGGCCTAATTTTCGAGTTACTGTGCTATGCTGACAACTAGTTCTTTTTAGGATTCCTTATTAGAAGATAAAAACAGCAAAATTTGAAACAGATTTGGTAGAAATCTTGACAAAATTTGGCTTTTGTTAGGCATTGTAAACAAGTCAAACTCACAATTTAGGAAATCTTTAGAGCTGTGACAAATGTTCTCTATGGTTAAAGAAATCTTTTCTTTAGAAAAACATCAGCAAGCAGGCATAAAATGACAGCTAAATTGCAATTAGTTGTATAGCTGTGTTCAAAAGCAATCAAAAAAATTACCATGCTTACCAGACTCGTTGCAAATTATTATTAGAACCGTTGGCTTTTGTTTAAAGCTGGATTAAATTTTACAAATAATACTTTTTTGATATGATCCTACTTTCAGCGGCCTTCTAGCTATAACTAAACTCCAGGTAAAACCTCTTCCAAACATTTTTTTAAACGTAAATTCTGGAATTATTAGTCAAAGCTCAAGCCGAATTGAAGATATAACCGATTTAAAGTAAACAATAAACATTTCGACACGTTTATTTGACAGATTTCGAAACTTCAGAAATCCGCTGTAAAACATTTTTTTCAAGCTTGATTCGACGAAAACTTTATACCCAAGGAGTAATCAAAATTTAAAACACTACAATTATCATTAAAATCTTAAAATGTTCTAACGAAATTTCGTTTCAATACAATACATATAAATGAAAAGAATTACTAAACCTTTGATTATAAGACCGTTTGAGCATAAGCGCATATGCGGTGGCATAGCGCTTCTCAAAACGCATTTACTACGTTACGCTGCGTGTTTTAGGAGCGTTAAATATGCGGAGATTAGGAGCCTAAAGACGTGACACACGAATCGAGTCAGAATTATTATAAAGGTAGATAGAAAAGAAAGAAATATAACAAAGAATAAAAAACAATCAAAGAGAAAGAGACAGACAGGCGTGGATGAAAAACAGCAATTACCATACAATGGGTCAAGAAAATAGGAACCAATTTCGGCACAGGCTCGCGCGCGAACCCGTGCTCCTCACTAAACAGCCATAGGTCATACGCTGCCGATGCGTACTGCTCTTGTCTATTACACTTTCTACATCACCAAATTTTTAGTCAATGGCTTTTGTGGTTTGCTCATTTTTGGTACACCGCATGCTTAATGAGCGCAAAACATGTGCAGGCTAGGAGCTTAAACATGGCGGTATAACACGTCTCAAAACGTGTTCATTACGCTAGACTCCATGTTTAAGGACCGTTAAAGCTCATAAAAATAGGAGCGCTGTTAACCATTGCGTTCACACACAAAAAACAAACTACTAAGAAGACTATTTCCTTTCTTTGGGTGAGCTATCTGTACGATCGTACAGCCCAGTTGTAAGTGCGCCTGACTATCAATCTTTTGAACCAGGTTCGCCTCCCATCCATTTACTTTTTGCTTGCGCGCGTTTCAGGTTATTGCCCTCTCTCGTGTGTTTGCTTAAGCATGCTGTTCAAGATGGCTCTTAAGCATGCGCTTCGAGGGGCCCTTAGAAATGAAAAAAATGACGCATAAACGTGCACAAAATGATGCTTTAACTTGCATTTTTGGCTCTCGTTAAACATGGTCACTTATCATGTCCTACGTTTAATATATTGGATTACGCATCTGGTTTAATGGTGTTTCTGAACAAAAAGACAAAGTAGCTAAAAATTAGCTGATTCACAGCTGACATCTTGCCAATGCAGCGCCAAACGTGCCAAAAATTTTCAATAACTGCTCGGTAGCAAACATTCCGCCATTTTCTAACAGCGATCAGCCATTGATCATCGCGTTTAATTCTTTGCTTGAGAAATGAAACTTTCTGTTTCCGAGCTTGTGTGGCTACTTCTGTTACCTTTCAAATGGATCCAAATTGTGAATTTACTGAAGAAAAGCATAAACCTATTAAAGTCGGACAAATTGCTTTCGAACGACAGGCGGTTTTAATCCGAGAGGGAGGATGGGGGTGTTGCAGGCTAGAACACTTTAATGGTCACAAATACCACGAAGGAGGGGTTCAAACCCGCGACCTCCCGGATGATTGTGTGAAACCTGAACAACTACGCTGTACAGACTGTGTTCTCTACTCTCTGAAGATCTCCTTCACGTTAACAACAGCCTTAATTTTTGAATGAGAGCAATTTAGATGACGAAAAATAAGGAAGTTATAATCCCCCATTTTGTAGATATAATCCCCCATCTTGTAGAGAGAGGGAGCAAACGGCCATAAATCTATCTCACCAAATGAGCGAGGTGAATCGAAGTTCTATTAGGGTATCCAAAAAGAGGATTTAACCCATAGGTTTCTGAATATACACTTCAATTAAACTAGCAGGCCTGCAAAATCTGTTAAAGTCTAATTTAAAAACAACTAAAACTTTCGGAAAAACCTATCAAAGTATTTTTATCAACAGGGAAGGCATTGATTTAAATTTGCTAGACGTACCATTCTCAACTCAATCAAAAACATTGAAAAATAACATACAAATGAGCACATTGGTCAGAAAATATTGTGTACAGCTGGTATAACTCGCCAAAAAATGATAAAAAAACAAAAAGAGGGAACAAAGAGAGAGGGATATAGAACGAGGTGATCAAGAACAAAATCTGATGAGAACAGCAAAGAAAAAGAAGAGCGGGAAGAAAACAAGTGAGAGCTAAGAGGAGAAAACAAGTAGAGAGAAAACCTGACAATTACAGAAAGAGCAAGAGCGATAGAAGTTACAGGGAGCTCGGAAAAGAAAACATAAACGACTAGCATCGGCCGAATTGCTCTCAAACGACTGTCGAGTTGCTGCCTTCGGTAGTTGCAAGCTGGCGCTTAGCAATGCTAGAATTAGGGGGGTAAGGCATTAAGAGGGGAAGGGGGTAGAAGCAATGAGGGGGTGAGGGGGTATGGTTGGGAGGGCTGGACGAGAGAGGGTCCAAATCGCCAGGTGAAGGAGTGTGGTCGGGGTGAGTGTTGAAGGGTGGGGGTTTGCTGAAGGAGGGGGTCAAACATTTAAGACTAAGAGCCCCCCACACACCAAAGAAATTGTCTCAAGACAGTTCTTATGATCGCATAATTGAGGACAAGTACGGCGGAAGGCTCTACGAGAGCTGCTCAGCCACTTAAAGCTCTCAGGTCTTTACCTGCTCAATGTTTTGAGGACAAAAAATTAACAGGTCAGGCGAACAATCGGTCAGGCAAAAAAAAACTTTTGAAAAGATCATAGGACTAATAAATTTGCTACGAACTTCAATTGCAATTTAAAAAGGAAAGGCGAGAGAGGCATAGAGAAAGGAGAGAAAAAAGAAAAGAAGAAAAAGAAAGCAATAGCGAAGAAAGAAAGAACAAACAAAGAGCAAAATCAGAAAACAGAAAACGATAGAATTGGAAATGAATACACAAATCAACAAATTAACGAACGGTAGAGGGAGAAACAAATAGAGGGAAAAATAGAAACAGAGCGAGAGAAGAGAAAACAAGGAAGAGAGCCTAAGAGAGAAGAGAGAGCAAAAGAGAAGAAATAAGTAGAACAAAAATTAAACACAGAAAACAACGCGAACAAACCAAAACAACGGAAAGATACAGCCGGAGAGAAGAATAAGAGGTAGAAAGAGTAAGAGAAAGAGCAAGCAATCTATCAAGAAAACGACAAAGAAAAGGAACCAGAGAAGAGAAACAATGCATGAGAGAGAGAGCGAGCGAACAAGAAGATCAGAAAATTGTGAGTGAAAGAAACCGAAAGAATGAAAATGATTTTAATTTAGAAAGTAGTAAACATTTCTTTGGTTAGGTTACATTGAAGAATTAAAGTCAAAGAAATGACACCAATTCAGCACAATCATTCTTCATTTTCCTTTTAAAAAATGCCACCATATAAGGTCAGCTGCTTAATTTAGGGAATGAGACGTAGTTCACTCGAAAGTCGTGAGAAAAATCAAACCAGTCCAAAATATTTTTCTCGTAAAAAGATTCATTTTTGCATTTAAAAACGAAAATGCATTAACAACAAGAAGGGCAAAAAGAATTCCCAAACACTGTATTCGAGAAAACATTAATAAACCATACCTTTGTTTGCATATGTTTTTCTGCGTCATGGACCTTTTTGCATCCACAGCTTTTCGATTATTTACCTTTGTTTAAATGCATGCAAAACACTATGCTGCATGTTATGAGGGGTCGCTAAGACACGTAAGACTAGGCTTAAACATCAGGGTATAAAATTCGAGTATGTTCAACACATAGAAGATATAGAAGTGGAAGGTACAGAGACGAGCTGAAATGAATTGATATATAAATGACGCGTGGAAGACTGACAAAAATCTATCTACCTTATTACTAGATTTTTTTTAAAAAAAACATCCTAATTAGTCAACAGAATACTTTTTTACAGTGACTTAGTAGGATAATTTTGATGTAATAAAGTATAATTGAAAATTTATTCACAACTAGTTTACTCTCTAAGATGTATTTTGTATGGAAAGTATTATCGGGGATTTTAGTAGCAGCGTTCCATGTGAAAAATATTTCTAATACTTCTCTAAAAACGTGCAACATCAAAGAGAGAAGAGAGAGTAACAGAGAAGAAATAAGTAGAAAAATTAAACACAGAAAACAACGCGAACAAACCAAAACAACGGAAAGATACAGCTGCAGAGAAGAATAAGAGGTAGAAAGAGTAAGAGAAAGAGCATGCAATCTATCAAGAAAACGACAAAGAAAAGGAACCAGAGGAGAGAAACAACGCATGAGAGAGAGAGAGCGAGCGAACAAGAAGATCAGAAAATTGTGTGTGAAAGAAACCGAAAGAATGAAAATGATTTTAATTTAGAAAGTAGTAAACATTTCTTTGGTTAGGTTACAACGAAAAATTAAAGTCAAAGAAATGACACCAATTCAGCACAATCATTCTTCATTTTCCTTTTAAAAAATGCCACCATATAAGGTCAGCTGCTTAATTTAGGGAATGAGACGTAGTTCACTCGAAAGTCAAGAGAAAAATCGAACCAGTCCAAAATATTTTTCTCGTAAAAAGATTCATTTTTGCATTTAAAAACGAAAATGCATTAACAACAAGAAGGGCAAAAAGAATTCCCAAACACTGTATTCGAGAAAACATTAATAAACCATACCTTTGTTTGCATATGTTTTTCTGCGTCATGGACCTTTTTGCATCCACAGCTTTTCGATTATTTACCTTTGTTTAAATGCATGCAAAACACTATGCTGCATGTTATGAGGGGTCGCTAAGACACGTAAGACTAGGCTTAAACATCAGGGTATAAAATTCGAGTATGTTCAACACATAGAAGATATAGAAGTGGAAGGTACAGAGACGAGCTGAAATGAATTGATATATAAATGACGCGTGGAAGACTGACAAAAATCTATCTACCTTATTACTAGATTTTTTTAAAAAAAAACATCCTAATTAGTCAACAGAATACTTTTTTACAGTGACTTAGTAGGATAATTTTGATGTAATAAAGTATAATTGAAAATTTATTCACAACTAGTTTACTCTCTAAGATGTATTTTGTATGGAAAGTATTATCGGGGATTTTAGTAGCAGCGTTCCATGTGAAAAATATTTCTAATACTTCTCTAAAAACGTGCAACATCAAAGAGAGAAGAGAGAGTAACAGAGAAGAAATAAGTAGAAAAATTAAACACAGAAAACAACGCGAACAAACCAAAACAACGGAAAGATACAGCTGCAGAGAAGAATAAGAGGTAGAAAGAGTAAGAGAAAGAGCATGCAATCTATCAAGAAAACGACAAAGAAAAGGAACCAGAGGAGAGAAACAACGCATGAGAGAGAGAGAGCGAGCGAACAAGAAGATCAGAAAATTGTGTGTGAAAGAAACCGAAAGAATGAAAATGATTTTAATTTAGAAAGTAGTAAACATTTCTTTGGTTAGGTTACAACGAAAAATTAAAGTCAAAGAAATGACACCAATTCAGCACAATCATTCTTCATTTTCCTTTTAAAAAATGCCACCATATAAGGTCAGCTGCTTAATTTAGGGAATGAGACGTAGTTCACTCGAAAGTCAAGAGAAAAATCGAACCAGTCCAAAATATTTTTCTCGTAAAAAGATTCATTTTTGCATTTAAAAACGAAAATGCATTAACAACAAGAAGGGCAAAAAGAATTCCCAAACACTGTATTCGAGAAAACATTAATAAACCATACTTTTTTTGCATATGTTTTTCTGCGTCATGGACCTTTTTGAATCCACAGCTTTTCGATTATTTACCTTTGTTTAAATGCATGCAAAACACTATGCTGCATGTTATGAGGGGTCGTTAAGACACGTTAGACTAGGCTTAAACATCAGGGTATAAAACTCGAGTATGTTCAACACATAGAAGATATAGATGTGGAAGGTACAGAGACGAGCTGAAATGAATTGATACATAAATGACGCGTGGAAGACTGACAAAAATCTATCTACCTTAGTCAACAGAATACTTTTTTACAGTGACTTAGTAGGATAATTTTGATGTAATAAAGTATAATTGAAAATTTATTCACAACTAGTTTACTCTCTAAGATGTATTTTGTATGGAAAGTATTATCGGGGATTTTAGTAGCAGCGTTCCATGTGAAAAATATTTCTAATACTTCTCTGAAAACGTGCAACTTCAAAAACAACCACTACACATTATTTTTAATTCTTTGGAACTAATCACCGAAGACCCAACTCCACATCAAAGATTAATCATCTAAATTCAAACTTTACAAGCGAATACATCATTTCTCATTTGATATAATTGATGACCATTGATCTTATTTCAGTGTTTTGAAACAGGGCTCTTATCAAACTTTTGATCTCTTCTACTGATATGTTAGATCGAAGGGACGATTCCGCTGACAAATACTCTGTCTGTATGCTGAGAAGTGAAGTTACCAAAACTCTTTTTACCCACTGCAGTCTGTCAAATTCTGTCAACACATCTCGGAAGAAATTATCCGGAGAATTCTCCAAACTATTACAATCAAGCTTTACGCAAGGCACTTTGAATATGTTGGATACAATTTTGCGACACCTTTCTTCAACGCTTCCCAAAATCGAGTCCAGTACTTGTGAGTCGTTAGTGGTAATATCCTCAAGTTTGACACAGTAACTGACAACAAATTTGAGAATATAGTCCAACAGACTAGCCATGGCCAACTTGTACTTGTTGAATGACATAGTCGGAGGTCTCCAAGTATCCAGCAATTTCTCAACTAAGAAGAAGCACTGATCGATTGGCTTCTGTAGTTGTGAGGGTTCCATGCGGCAATTTTGAAGCAAGTTTGGCGCCAAGGCTGGGGAGATAGTAGCTTCATTCAAAATGTCCCGAAGAGAATCTCGTTGTCTGTCTATTACTACCTAAACTTACATAAAAGCATAAACAGACTAACGTCGGACAAATTGATCTCAAACGACAGGTGGGGCTACTTCACATGAGGGCTGTAGCCTAGATAAATTTTTATGGGTGTAAAACATTCCGCATATTGAGCGGTTCAACGATGTTCTAAATTAAAAGCAAAAAATGGTCCAGCAAAAATTTTGAATAAAAAAAGACACAAACGTTTACAATAATTATTTCAAACTTCGTTCTCGAGCAAATAAATGCAAATTCAATTAACATCTTCCGACAAACCGAAGAACATAACCGGTATATTGCTGACAATAGCGCAAAATAGACAATTCAGAACCTTAATAAAAGGCCACTAAGACCAAAGAAAAAGCAGTTACTCATTAGAATTGTTTTCAACACAATTGCCTTTCATGAAAAAAATGAAAAACATAGTTTAAAACGGTAAGAAAGCTTACTAAAAATGGATCTCCATTCAATTTCAAATAGAGTTTACACTCTCAATTAGATTCAAAATATGAGCACAGAAATCATTTTCTTGAAAGACTTAGCTCATGTATGATCAACAAAATTCCACATGATTGGCATCAAAACTCATACCAAAAAGACAAAAAACAATGAGGCTCGGTAATGTGCGTTTGCACAAAATGTTTCGACCAAGCTCATCCACGTTTTGATTTAGCGTCTACCAAATACGGAAGAAATAAAAAATTTTCCAAAAACTCACATATTGTTCAACAAAAAATAAGTGAAAAAAAATTCTGGATTAGAGGGCCGATGACACTTGCCATTTATGAGAGTACTGGACAAGACAAATATGAAAATCAAATAACAGCAAACATCCAAAACTCGATGTCTATATTAAAAAAACTTAACTAAACTTAACAAAAAATGGAATCCGATAAAACCTGAACTTAACAAGCAAAACTGTACTTCATTAGGTAAGATACGAGACATGTCAATAAGAAGACTCGGTAACAGGTCGACGAGCAAAAAACGCTAGGTTCAAAAATAGTTTTCTATTTTCTAAAAACAACCAATTTAAAATTGATTAAAATCAATACGTATCAACTTGGCTCATTAACAAGGTTAATTTGTAATTCATAGAAAGCAATTGAGGCCTGTCATTATCCATAATATCTCAGACGACAACAAGGAGAACAGAACGGCAAAAACGAGAAAAATCAATTAAATTTAACAAAACGGTGTCGCAGTCGTTAAAAAACGTAAACTATTCATGGAAAACATTGAATACATTTAATTACCCAGTTTGTCAGGGCCAATTTGGCCATCTCATTAGTGTGATAAAGTGGCAAGAAAACAAGAAATTCAGAAAAGCGCAAATATCCAAAAATCACACTTCTTTTATTAAAATGCGTAGAACCAGAGCCATGAAACCATTAGTTGAAACCAAAACCATTAAAAAGATTGGATCTTGGTTAAATAGAACGTGGATGCGACCCACCGTTACAAAGACCAAGCTACAGAATTGATAGAAATAATATAAAAATGACAAAGCTAAAAATTCACTGACTTTTTTAATCAAATATTTTTAATCAACCATCAGAAACAGAAAAATTAAGCAAAAAACTATTCAAATTTTTAGTATTTAATTCATTGAAATTATTTTAAAATGATATTAATGAAAAGAAAAGTCCGCAGATAGTGCCATAAACTTGATTTGAAGTAAAAAAAATTCCTAGGACACTAAAAACATTTTAAAAAAGTACGAAAAAGCGTCTAAAATGTCGAAATCACAAAAATAACTTAAGATTGCATATAAAAATTTAATATATGATTGAGATGGTCAGAAATGGTCAAAACGTACAGTTACTTAATAACACGGTTTAGAAAAACCACTTAACACAAAAACCAGCAAAAAAACTAAAAAAAATCAAAAAAGATCAAAAAATTTTGCTCGCTTAGCGTAAAATTTTTCACAAATACTTTTCTCACTCTTTCGAAAGCTAGTATGAACAAAAACACCACTCTCTCTTCTCTCCGCTATCCATTCTTCTTCATCCAAAAAAGTTACAATTATTGCACCTGCGGCATTGACCTTTTCATAGTTTCAGAACTGGACCGATATTAAACAAATTAGATCACCAAAACTCCTCTTCAGGTCGTAAAAAGACAGAACCCAATACAATAAAAACTCTTTAAATTGTACAAAAAAATTACGAGCGCTATAATTGCCGACTGGAAGCTGAGGGCGGCTATTAACAATGAGACCAATAATGGCCTCTATCACTTCGTGGCTATTAAAAACCGCAAAAAACCTTGATCTCAGCACATTTATTAACATTATTTGTAGACGTTTCTGAAAGATCTTGAAGAGCTCAAATGAAGTCTTGCAGTCATTGGCAACTATTGCGTCCATTTTGGTAAACATAATTGTTCAATATTTTTATCTACACTGATGCATCGTTCCTTCATCCATTTTTGGTTTACGATCATTCATTAATATCACGTACACTAAGATGAGTTAACTGTTTTTCAAATACCTTGAAAAGACGCTCTGCTTGCTGTCTTAGAACTGGAATGAAGTGTGAAAAAGAAGCTTTCGAAACTCCATCTCGGCACAGAACACTTCCATGTCTGAAGGAGAGTGGCAACAGTCCATAGAACATACACTCATGTGCCATGTACATGATATTGTTGCACTGAATTGCACAGAGAAACGGAACTAAGACACCCAAAAACTGGCTCCTTTTCATCACATCACTCGATAAATATTGATAAAAACACTTACCTCAGCTACCAAAGCTAAATACATTTCTAGTTTCAAAAGTCAGGTAATTTGAGTTCTTTCTGCCGACTTTTCACTGAATTTCTCAATCTATTTCGCTGTTTCAAAAACAAATTAGCTGATTAAAATTTTTGAGAATATGCGTTGAGTTCTTTAATCCAGAATTTATCCAATTAAATACATTGCAGTTTCGTCTGAATTTAAGCACCATATCAGCAAATTTGTTAGAAATCTTTTGCAAACGTTTTGACTATCGGGTAAACGTTTGCAAACGTTTTGACTATCGGGTACAAGCGAGAAGTCAGATCAATGAAGCGAAAGATAGTTCTAGAACAATTAAAAAACATAGCAGGACAAGTCCTGACGTACAATTCAAAAGAATTTCCAGTGACTAAACAAAAACTAGACCTAGCACGGACTATGAGTGAATCGGGAAAACCATTTCTAAAAAAAAATCAGATCAAAAAAGCAAAAAAAAACCCAGAAAATCAATGTCAAAATGCCGCTAGCGAGAACAAAAAACCACTAGCCAGAAATGTGAACTTGATTCTAACAAAAAACTAGGCCTAAAATGAACTATGAATGGATTGGGAAAACCATTTAGAAACAAATCCGAAAAAACAGTAAAAACCAAAATGAAATTGCCGCATGTGAACAAAACCACTAGCAAGAAAGCGAATTTTTGTTGAACCACTGTCTTCTCAAGTAGTAGATAAAACAAGGGAATCAACCACCAGTAAAATTTGTCCCTTTCTCCTAACGCTAATCGCGCATGTCGAATCGTGCCAAATTTTACTGTTTGTTGATTCCCTTGTTTTATCTACTACTATATATTAGCTCTAAATTCAATAAAAAAATCAATTAAAATCAAAAATAAAACAAAAAATCAAAAAATCAAAGCAAAATTTACATTTCACTCTTTAAGAGCGATTCACTCTTATTCGGAGTGATCCCCCAGTAGGGAGATCGTTCTTTTTCACTCTTTAAGAGCGAATCACTCTTTTATTGTTTTTTATTTTTTTATACTTTTATTTCAAATTATCTATACTCTTCAATAAATTAATATTTTCTTTTACTTTTTCTATATTTATTCCATTATTAATAAGAAATGATACAAAATTATAGTATTTACATGAACAACTTTCCTCTGTTTGGACAATAACTAAAGGGCTTAAAGCTCTAGGATTAATTGTTTTCTCAGTTAAAATTCCTCTAAATCCTCTAGTTAATTCTACATCTGGATGTTGTTTCTTTACATGAACCCGTATCCCATCATATCTCACAACAGAAGTACAATATGGACAATTAACTTTAGCTGAAGTACAACTTCTACATGTATACTTACTCTCATCGAAATCAGTTAGTGGTTTTACAATTACATTTATTACAACTTCTAATTAAGACTTCTGGGCTAAGGTTAGGGTTAGGTTTGGGGTTATGGTTAGGGTTAAGGTTAAGGTTAGGATCTGAGTTATAGTTAGAGTCATAGATAGAACCAGAACAAGAACCAGAACTAGAACCAGAACTAGAACCAAAACTAGAACCAGAACTAGAGCTAGAACTAGATTCATTTTTTAAAGAACAACCCCATGGAGAAAAATTATTAGCACAAATACCACTTAGTATTATATTACCACACACACATTTATCAGTTTTATCTTTATGACATGATTCATAATGATATTTTAAAACAGCAATGTTTCCATATTTATAGTTACACTCTAAACATTTTAAAAGCATTTATAATAGGGTAAACTTTAATAATTACCTAATCATTTCGTGGGGTAATATTTAACCATGATTTCAATTAGCTCTTTAGTATTATCTTTAGATGTGATACACTCTGCTAAAAATTTATTTCCTAACGTATTGAGTGTATTAGTTTTACATCTCTTATCTAAAATCAATTCAAGGTCTAATTCTTTTTTATCTCTAACAAAATTTATAATCTCTTCTCTAAATTCTTCATTTTTTCCATATAGTCTGGTTAAAAACTTTCCTCCTTTTCTATTCAAAATTCCCATCTCTTCATTGACGAAGTCACAGCTACACTGATTTATATACTCTTCTTGTATTGTTTTTCGTAGATCAGTGAACGAGCTTTGCTCGTGGTTCTCCAACGAACTTTGCTTGCCACGGACTTAATCTGTTCGTAGATCAGTGAAACTGCTTCGCAGATCATTATCCAACTCTTCTCCATATCCAACATTAACCAATGTATTTACTCTACTCAACATTGTGCTTGCTCCTATTGCTACACTCCCAGCATTTCTTGATATTATATCAGGATAAATATAACTAAATATAATTAAACCTGAGCTTATAATTCCACCAATAGTTGATAAACTTTTTATACCCTTTCCCATAATCATTTCTTTAGTTAAACCATCATTCTGTATTTTAATATTATTTAATTTAAGAAGTTTATTAAAATAGAATATATAGTTATCGTGATTAATAACATTTTTATCCGTAGCATTAATCATGAGTGGTTTCATATATGCTATAAGTTTATTTATATCTTCTCTTTCCAATTCATCTTTTAAACTAAGAGCTTTTAAATCAAGGAAACCAACTCTTGAATCATATATTGTTCTATTACTATTAATAATAATAAAAGTATTTTCCTTCTTATAATATTTAATTATACCATAACGAAGTTCATCTGTCATTTCATCTGTACGATTATAATGGTTACTATTTAACTCACTAATTATTTTACTAAAGTCATGTTCACATTTATATATCTCATTAAAGTTTTTAAATAGATCAGGTCCATTATAAGTTGTTAAATAAATAGTATCACAACTCATTCTTGCTGTATTATTTGAGCTGGTTTATGACACATTACAATCATTTGAATATTATAATGTCTACCTTCAGTAAAAAAATAAGCTATATCCTTATTTAACCTATCACCCATATCATCAAGTACTATTACACAATTTTGAAATCTATGCATATTATTTTTTGTGATCATATTTATATCACATTTATTAAACCCAGTATAAAACTTATTAGACTCAGGATCTATCCAGTCTCTGTCATCTTTACACACTATAATTATATTTTTAGCTTGATCCGTGAACGAGCTTTGCTCGTGGTTTACCAAACTGCTTCGCAGATCTTTTGTTTTGGTTTTCGTCTTGGTCTTGGACTGAGTATAATTTTAAGTATTGTCTAAAATATGTTTCCCTGTGCCAGTTCCACCATAAACAATAGTATGTAATGGTGACTTTTCATATTCAAATTTAACTAGATTCCTATTCATAAATCCGCCAAAGCTTTCTTCTAGTTTTGTATATTTACTTGGTATTGAATCATATAATAAATAACAAACTCCAATTATAATAATAAGAAAAAAAGTATATCGCCTTTATCCATTTTTATATATAAAAATTATTATATAAAAATGCTTATCCTAACTTTTGAGGAAATCAATAATAAATTTAAAATTGATAATAGTGCTATGAGTGATATCAGAATAAAAGATATAGGTAAAGATATAAGTCTAACACCAATTGAAATAGTAATGAGAGATCAAAGTCCTAAAACAATCAGGGAACCTGCTTCGCAGATCTATGAACCTAACTTCAACATTATTATCAATCTACATCCAACTGATGGTACACATTGGGTTTTAGTTATAAGAAGAGAAGATGGTCCTGTGTATTACTTTGATAGTTTTGGTGTAGAAACCCCACCATTATTTTTAGAAGAATATGTTGATCTAGGCTCTAAGGAGAGAATACAGCAATATGATGAATCTTATTGTGGGGCTTATTGTTTATATATGATCTATCTTATTGATAGAGGATTTAGAATTAAAAGTGCTTTAAATATTCTAGTTAATCAATGTAAATATCCAGGAATATATAATGAGTGTTTTTGTTTAGGTAGTAATGTTAATGTTAATTATAAAGATAATGATAATGACATTGATAATGATAATGTTAATGATAATGTTAATGATAATGATAATGTTAATGATAATGATAATGTTAATGATAATGTTAACGATAATGACATTGATAATGATAATGTTAATGATAATGTTAATTATAATAATAGTGTTAATGATAATGTTAAGGATAATTTTATATATCAGGGAACCTGCTTCGCAGATCTATTTGGGAAAAACATGTTGAAAAATGGCAAGCCAAGCCCCATGGCAAAGCATGGATGAAATCGCATCAAAAGGGTAAACCTAATAACAATAGTCCTACTAACACTATCTCTATAAACATAAATGATGATCTACAATCATGGTTAAATGATGATATAATTACTGAAACTGAATTCCCAGATAACTTTAGATGTATAATATCTGGTCCTAGTGAATGTGGTAAGACATCCTTATTCAAAAAAAACTAATTCTGGCTATTATATATTTTGATAAGCTATACATCATTGGACCTACTGGTGATCAATACAATGGATTAGAAAGAATAAACGATTAAGCAATTATAGAATTTATTAAAGATATAAAAGATTTACCATCTCCTGATAAACTACCCAAAGACTAAAAGAAACTAATGATATTCGATGATGTTAGAGCCAAAGAACCAGTTATTAATGAATACTTTTGTAGAGGTAGACATAATAATTGCAATATGATATATCTTAATCAAAACCTGTTCTCTCTGGATAAGCAGAGTGTTTGAGAGAACTGTAATCTATTTATTTGTTTGAACAGAGAGGTAAAGTCCTAGCATCGATATATCAAGATTTCTTTAAAAATATTGAAGTTAGTTTTAATGATTTTGCTAATATATGTAATAAGGTATGGAAAGAGCCTTATAATTATATTGTCATTGATATAACTAAAAATAAAAATATTAATGGTAAACTAAGAATTAATTGGGATCCGAGAGTTTTATAATTAAGTACAAGTAAAAGTATGAGTGTGCTTCGCAGATAAGTCTAAGTAAAGTGTAATTGTAAGTCTAAGCCTATGGTTATCAGGAACTGCTTCTGACCATGACTAAGTCTATAACTATCAGGGAACCTGCTTCGCAGATAAATATATTCTAAATCAAATGTAAAGTAAAACTTAATACATCACCATTAAAGTCTATAGGTCTTCCATGCTCATCTTTAATATGAAACTCTATATATTCTATTCTATCTTTAGTTACATTTTGATACAAGATACTAGTTGGTATAATATTTATCAAGTAACCTGGTGGTTCTGTTAGAGTAATAGTATAAAGTATGTCTGTGTTATTCCCATTATCTTTAACACCAGATATCACATTACAATGAATGTTAATAGTACCAAAACCCATAATACCAACAATTTTCTGAGATGTATATTTACCTTTTTTTATAAATTACGTTCCTAAATCCTAGTAATGAGGCTATTGAGTTTTCTACATCAAAGCTAAGTGCTCCTTGTTTGATTTCCATTCTAGATTTCATTGTATTTTTATCAGGTTCTATTATAACATTACCATCAGTTTCTTCTTTTATTAATTCTGCTATGTCAGTTAACTCATATGCTCCCGGTGTAATAGTTGAATATAATAATGGGATTCCTTTATAATTATAATTAAGAACTGATGTAATGTTAGAACTATTGATAGAGTTGGTGTTGGAATTAGAATTAGAGCTAAGATTTTCCATAGAAGTTTCTTCGCTATCTATAACCGTACTAGCATATAAAAATTGATTATTACTTCTATTCACATTAAACACTGAGTTATAGACTGATAATCTAATTAAACCTAATTTTGTTGTATTAAGTATAGGATCACTAAAGTTGAACTTTTCTGTTGACCTTATCATTCTGAAATTAAGTGTTCTTCTTTAGTTTTAGTTAAAGCTACATGTATATTTGGCAGTTCTCTAAAGATTAAACTATCAGTCATTTTTTATCTAATAAAAACGGATTTTAATTTGGATACATATGGTTATAATAATGATATACATAAAAGTAAGATTAAAAAATATAAACCAAATAATCTGGCAACAATAAATACAATCAATACTAACATTAATATCATTCTCAATAGAGAAGAGAATCATTTAAATTTGCATGATTCATATCTAGAGATAGAGTTTGTTGTATCAGATGATGCTGGTGGTGTATTTGCTAATGATGCTAATATCAGATTTGTTAATTATGGTATGAAGGCATTGTTTAGTTCAATTGAGCTTGAAACTAGTGGTGGTAGGACTATTGAATATATAGATCATTGTCATCCTAATCTATTGATGTATAAGTTATTAACTAGTACTGATGATGAATATGAGAGTGGTTTTGTTAGAAATCAGGGTAATAGAGACAGTCAACTTAAAGGTGACCATATTGCTGCACAACGAGGTCATATGTATATGATGATTAAGATGAGTGATCTATTTGGTTTTGTAAATGATTTAGAAAAGATTATATATGGTTTAGGATTTAAACTAATATCAAAAAGAAATAATAATGATAGAGCTCTATATAGAGTTAATGCTAATCCTGGTGCAGTTGCTAATGATGGTAATATAGATATTAGAGATATGTCATGGTGTGTGCCCAGTATTGATCCTAGTAATAATGACAATAGAATTATTGTACAGAAAGGATTAAATAAAAAGAACAATATTGATTTCAGTTACTATGAAAGAAAGACATTTTATAAGAATGTGCCCAATGTTACTAACTTCTTGTTTGATCTTGGTATGGAAAGTGGTATGGAAAGACCACAATATATAATAGTTGGTTTTGAAAATAATGATGTTAATGAACAAACTCATGATGCAAGTACATTTGATGTAATAAATGTTACTGAATGTTATTGTAAGATTGGTAGTGAGTTTTATCCCGAGGATAGAATGAACATTAATTATGGTACTAATAATTATAATGAGGCTTTTAAAGAGATTGTTAGCTTTAAAAAAGATTATAATGGGCTACCACATAATATAAAACCATATATAAATCATAGAACATTCAAAAGTAGTTATAGAATATATGTATTTGATACTAGATATCAAAGTGATCATATAGGTCCACAACCAATACAACTTAATTTTAAATTTAGTGCTGCAGTTGCAGATGTTATATGTCATGCATTAGTATTAACTAGAAAGGTTATTAGTGTTAATAGTGATGGTAATAAGATGCTTGATATTGTATCATAATTATAATTATAACTATAGCCCTAGTCATTATAACTATTTCTTACTTGTCTTAACAAAACCTCTAGCATAAATAATATCTAGTTTCTTTTTATTCTCTAGAGATAAGCTTCCAGCTTCAAGCTTAATCTTAGCCTTGGGCCTAACCTTCGAGCTTCGCTCGCGGGTGGAACCCGTAGGTTTATTCATAACAACAAAAGAATTATACTTTTTAACTTCCATTATTTTTTATATAGAAATGAGTCTTTTACAGAAATTTAAAACTAATTCATATTGTGTTGGAGGTAGACATTATAGTAGTACTAATAACATAAGAGGTTTTATTACTTCAAAAGGTACTAAAATGTTAAAGGGTAATTGTGTTAAGTGTAAGAGAAATAAGTCAATGACTGTTAGTGATGCAACAATAGAAGCTGAGGGATTGAAAGATTTCTTTAAAAGTGTTGGTAGAGCTACGGTTAACTTCGGAAAGAAAGTTGCTAATAATCCAGTAAGAGCATTAGAAATAGCAAGTAAAATAGGAAGTGCATGTGCATCTAGAAACCCTAGAGCTGCTTTATCAGCCACACCTGATTTAATTAAATTTGCAACTACTGGTGAAGGTATAAAGGTAGTACAAAACGGAAGAGGGTTATACTTAGGTACAAAGAAAAGATAATTGTTTGATTAAGATTATGATTAAATTTATGATTATGTTTTATGATTATGTTTATGATTATAATTATACTATATTTATGATTATGTTATTATTATGATTATATTTATATTATGTTTATGATTATTGATAAATATTAATACTAATATTATTATTACTAAATACATTATTATAACTAAACACTAACAGCTTTAGTTTAAAAAACACTCAGCTTGTTTTTTTGTTCTTATAATCCTCATATACCTTAACTAATTCATTATACTCATCATTATCTATTTTATTATCATTCATTGATTTAGTATATAGTTTATTAAACTTGTCACTAAACTGTTTACTTAAAATATACATTTCTAAATACTTTATAATTTTATTTCTTATTTTAGTATTAATTGTTTTTGATAATGAACCACAAACAGTTGCTGTAGCAAAAGCTGTTGGTATAGAATAAGGTAATCCTAAACCTGTTAATGCAACTGATGTTGATGTTGCAGTTGTTGCTATAGATGATAATACTATTTCTGTTATCTCAGCTACCTTAATATAATTCTTATATCTACTTAACTTCTTATTATAGTTATTAGTTTCAGTTTCATAATAATTTCTAATATCTTTTATAATGTTAATATTGTTGTTAAATTTATTATTAGCTTGAATCATTTCGTTTATCAGTCTTTCTGATACTGATGACAAATCTGGATATAGTAATCTCTCACTCGGTGCTGTTGGATTGGTCATAGTTTCGGTTATTTTAATTAGTAAAAAACTTTCTATTTCTTTCATTATATCTTCTTGTTTAAATCCATAATGCTTCTCTAGTTTTTCTTGTTCTTTATTATCAAGTAACGTACTTTTTAAAAGTATAGCAATTAAATATTGTACTATTGTCCTTTTATTCTTTAAAAGGGCTTCATCTATAAAAGAATAGGTCTTTTTATTAACTTCTTTAAATTCTTTTAGCCCAGTAGTAAATATTTCATCTAGTTGTATGTTAGTGATATTCTGATTAAACTTAATATTATCAAATTCTTGTTTTAATTGATTATATTTAGAGATAGTATCAGCAGCAACTTTATTACAAAACTTAACAGTATTTGTGACTTCATTTGCTGATTCAATAAACTCATTAATTAGTTCACCATTAACTTGTGTTTCATTTAGTTGTAATGTTTTAGTTGTAACTTTATCAAAGTCACCCTTTCTTAGTTCAGTTATGCTTCTACTTTAAATGTCTAATTTATTAGAAGAGGATAATAAGTTATTGTCACAATACTCTTTATTAACAACATCTTTTTCATCTATCGGAGGATGTACATTCGTAATTTTATAGGTATCCTTCATATTAATATTATCATTATCTTCTAGGAATAACCCACGAGCCTTACCTAGTGTTAAGTTGTTTCCATTCCCCATATGGTGTTTCGCTTGGTTAAATCTATTTCTTGTCATCTTTGTATTTGTTTACAGTAAGAAATATGTCTAATGATTCTATAACTTTATTATTAGATTCGAAGTCAAACTCGGATTTTAATAGTTCCTGTTCATAATACTTACCTACTATTATCTCACCATTAATATCTTCTATCTTATAAGTTGGTGGTTGTGTTTTTAGAACTTCATTAACTTTAACCAATTCTCTATTCCACTTAGAAGTGTAACCTTTAGAGAAGATATTACGTTTATCTGCATTTCTAACATAATCACCAACTTTAAGTTTAGGTTTAAAATTCCTAAAACTAAAAGTGTGTTTAACTTTATCGGGATTATTAGAAGCATCAACTGGTGTCATATTAATTGTTGAATGAATGTTATTGTTATATGTTACAACAGCATCATTTAATATATTTACCCAATTACCATCGCCATTGATGAACATAGGTTTATTTATTATGTGTGATAATGTTCTATTAGATCTCTCTATGAATACAGCCTTTGAATCACTAAGTAGAAAATAGTTTTGTTTCATATTCTTTAAGTAAAGATTTAAATGTTTTATTGTAAAACTCACTACCTCTATCTACCCATAACTTTTCTGGTTTTCTAAGTTCAGAGCCACCCTGTGGACCTTCTGATAGGATTGTTTTAAAACCATAAGTTATAGATTAACCAGATTTATTCTTTAATGGAACAGCCCATGCATATTTTGTGAATATATCTATAACAGTTAATATAAACTTATAATTATTATTGTATTCACTTAAGAGATGACTTATCAATTAAATCAGCTGACCATGTTTCATCTTTTTATAATGGTATTATTCTTTCTCTTCTAAACTTTGTTATTTGAGGACTGAATACTTCTTTAGCTAATAGTTGTTGTTGTTGTTGTTGTTTATCCATCATTATTTATTTACCATAGTTAAAAACAAAATTATCTAGTTGCTCTTGATTAATAATGTTCAAAGATAATAGTTGCTTAGATATATCTAGCATTTCATCATATAATCCATCATGACCAGCTTTTGTTTCTAGTATTAATAATCTAGTCTTTCTACTAAACCATTGACGAAGTCACAGCTACGCTGATTTAAATGGCAACTTCGTTGATTATTTGGGTTAGGGTTGCTATTTAAACCCCTGCCAAATACATCATCTTTTACCCCTATTATACGTTTTATTGTTCTATATCTAGCGCTTTTCTTATCCCCTTTTCCTAAATCATATCTAATATCCTTTAAAAACCTTTTAATTTTGTTTTCATCTTCCTTGATTTCACCATGTTTTATATTAGGGTTAGTAAAAAAGTTTATAAACTCATCTGACAATTCATATATATTATCCTTAACTATAAATGCATTTTCTTGGTAAATTAGTTTAACACCGTTCATTTCAAATTCACCAATATCTAAATTTCGGAACTTTAACTTTAATTGAGGGTTAGATTGAACTGACATTAAATTAATAATTTGAGCTGTGTCTTTATCTACTAAAAGTCCTGGTTTATCTCGAGCTTCCTCTACAGCTTTGCCATTGGACTTCATTAAAGTTTCATAAAGTTTCATTAAACTGGAGGCCAGCTTGCTGGATCATCTTAGTTTGTTTATCTAACTCTTGATTTTGCCAATCTATTGCTCTTAATGTTTGTTCACTTAATGCTAGATTGTGTTCATTGTTTGCGTTTAAAGTTTTAAATAAAGGATGAAATAACTCTTCTATTTCTCCATAATATTCTTGTTTTTTTTTTATTTTATCTTCTAACCTATTCTTTCTGTTTTGTTTTTCTAGATAGTTTAATTCTATAAGATCATCTAGCTTAGTCATTTTATATGTATAGAAAAATTATAAGAGTAAAAAATGGATAATGAAAATTCTATTGATGAAAACTACTCTGAATTAAAAAAATGTTTAGCTTGTGGAAAACAATATCGGGCTATGGAAGAGTTTATCGACCATACTAGGGATCCCTGGCATGATGAATTAATAATTTCAAGTTATTCTAAATATTCAGATGAAAGGGAAACCAGTAAAATAATAAAATTTATAGAATATAACAAAAACAAATTAACTAGAGGAAATAGTGATTTGGAAATAACTTTGGGGGGGATAATGATCTATAATGTACTAACTACTAAACCAGGAGATGCAGTTGATCATTTTATAAAAGGAAGTATAGAACATTATTAACCAGTTTTGTTTTTTTTATTTAGGTTTATAAATCGATAAACCATAGATGGAGTCTGTTCATAGATCAGAGAAACTGCTTCATAGATGAGCGAAGCTATCAGGGAACCTGCTTCGCAGATGACTACGTCCATCAGTGAAACTGCGTTACAGATCCTTATATAATCTAATATAGGCTTTCAACTTTCTATCATCATTGGTGGTTAGTTCTAAAATATTATTTATTAACAAGTCTTGATTATATTTATTATCTAACTCTGTTGAAGTAGTATTAATCTTTTTTTATTAAATCTCTTTTAAATAAATATAGTTCCTTATCATGTGGATAACTTTTTATATTATTTATATAGAATCTTTTTGATCATCAAATGTGTTCAAACTAATCTTACTTGTTTTTGTTGTCATGTTATCGCCAACTTTTTGTATTCTGCATTCATCTACTGTTCTCTGTGTATTATTCATTAATGCATCATAATAATCTATGTGCCTAGCATTACTATGCTTCTTCATTCCTTTTTCTTTAGTGTTTTTAGGATAATTTTTGAAGCTATATGTTTTGGGGGATAATGCTATAAATTCCTCAATAATCCTACTACCTAGCTCGTGCTTAAAATTGCCGGGGACTTTATTATTAGTTTTTATAGGTATGTCTAGATTACTTAAGTCCATATGCTCATCACTAACCTTACCTTCACCATAACTTAATACAAAACTGTCCGTATCCATATAGTGAAGTGTTAGATCTTTGAGGGATGGTTGTAAAATATTATAGAATACATCAAACATATGTAATTCTCTAAGTCCGAGTATTGTTACTCCTACATATACAGGTGAGCTATATTCTATTTTTTTCTTTATATATTCTATTTGGCTATAATCTCTATATCTAGTTATATTCTTAAATGTTGGTTTACTTACACATTTCATTATCTTTTCTTCATCATGCAAGAACTTACTTTGAAAGAAGTGTAGAGGATTCATGCACATTCTTCCATAGAGGGAGTTATTCATTAATTTCCTTACATCCTTTTCTGCTTCAGTTTTAGCTTTTGCTCTTTTATTTGTATTGTTTTGTAAATAATCTCTACATATATAATCTTGTTTAAATTTAATTACTCTATGTATTTTAGTTACCTTTACTCCCATCTTAACATAGAATTTTAACATATCCTATAAAGAACCATATATTCTGTTTTGTTGTTTTGGTCTAAGATTAATTTCTCTGATCTTGCCTTGCCTCCATCTCTTTCTCTGTAACCTAATTCATCATTTATCTTTCTCTTATTAGGCATTAGTGCTAGTTGTTCTGTTCTCTCTTTACATTCATTAGTACAATCAATATCACAAACTATATAGAAACCATGATCACTATCATCTGGAGTATTCAATATTGCATCTAGAGAAGTAGTAGTAATAAACTCAAAATCCTTATAAGGTAACTTTCGCATCATTGCATAACCATATAGGTTGTTTGCGTCTATGTACCATATGGTCTTACCATCACTGTTCTCTATATATCTATTACCCATTATTCCACATATACCATCTCTCTTTGCCCCATCAAAATCATCTAGCATTTGTTTATCTTGCAATGTATCTAATGTAACACCGCTTGACATTAACCAACAATCAAAACTAAAACTTGGTAGACTTACATAGTGTAGTGGGTTGAGTCCAAATTCTTTCATACTTAATTTGACATATTCATTCATGCAGTAGTCTAATATTTCCACATCATTCTGTAAATACTCTATATTTAGATTTTTACCAATTTTATGACTGTTTTCATTATTAAAGTTATCTACTTCTTGTGTTGGTAATTTTTGATGTAGTGAGGATTTGAAGTCTTCTATTTTTAGATTACCTATAGCTTCATCATAGGTAGCTTTACTACCACTGGCAGCTTCGCTGTCATACGGCTTCGTCGTGGTGCCAAACTTCTACAAACCAAAGTATTCATATGGATATAATGTTTTAGTTTTACATCCGTATATCTTTGCCATTTGATCTAGAGGCATAGCTAAGAAGTTATAACTATCTAAGAATTTGAGACAACCAATGCTAAACATCTTAGACTTACCAGCAGCTAGTGGTATGTTATCTACTTTTCTTTTATCATTATTCTGTTTGAAGAGTTCACTGTATAGGAGGTTGAAGTCATAGCCAGAGCCATTGTGGAATATTACGGGAATGAAGTTTTGTTGTTTGTATCTTAGATTACATATTTTACATGCTGGTCCTCTATATTTACCAGTTTAATGACAATGATCTCTTACTTTATTAATACATGTTTTGCTGCAGATATGACAAGTGTTATTAGTTTCATGATATAATTTATCTTCTGTCAATATCATCTTTTCATTATGTTTGAAATTATTCTCTGTTTCTATTTCTAATAGATCTCTAGCAAAACTTTTGATGCAGCCTAGACCGAAGTAGTGCTTGAAGTTACCTTGCCAGGTGTAATCCACAGCTATTGGAATATGTTCAGCTTATTACATATTTACAGTCATTAGTTGTGACTTCAACAATGCAACATTCTATATCGGCAGTTATAATATTTTTTATATTCTGACGTTTGTGTTCATTTATAAAACTAATATGTTTTTTCTTAGGACAAACAATCTCTGGTTTGAATGAGTTGTTGCATTCGTGTTTATGATATTTAATTTGTGAGAAACCAATAGGTACACCTATCTCAAAAATAATATTTAATGTTGTTTTTATTTGGGCGATCTAACAGGGTTTCTATATTTTTCATTAGGACGCAGTGTTCTATTTGACCATTACTCCAAACTAGTATTCTTACATCTTTTCTATCTTTATTAAAATCATCCACCGGTTTAAACAATTCTACTTTGCCCCCACCACAAGGTGTGTATACCCAAATATTAATATTTTATAATTTCTGTAATTCTTATTATATAAGCAAAATCATCTTCATGTTGTCGTCTTGGTTCAATTAGTTTATCTACATATTTACTTTCTCGAGTTGCATCGTGTGGGGCGGGATGTAGCCAAGCAGTTATAGTTAGTTGTAAGCAATTATATTTATAACTACGTATATTTAATATCGATTTAGAGTTTTTGAGATCGGGAGGTAAATCTATATAACTACCAATAGATGCTTTAGTTGGTTCAATGTTTAACTGAATACTTCTTATTCCAAGAAACTCGAAATCATAACCATAACCTTCATATATTTCCTTTTCGAAATCTAGCCACCGATTGAAGTCACCATATTCATATAGTGCATTATTATTAATATAATCAGTATTGAAAAATATTTTAGTAGTTTTAGCTTCATCTTTAGTTCTCTTCTGATAATCACATTCAGCCGTGATCTTATATTTAAAACTCTTAACTCTACGAAACTGGTAACAGTTTTTAATTTCTTCTAAAGAGTAATTAGTTGCTTCATCTATATCTTCAATGTAATTCCCACCTTTATCAGTAATATAAAATTCTCTCATGTTCTGACTGGAGTTTATATCAAAGTTTTCTGTGTTTTCTAGATACTTACGATTATGACTATATGAGAGAGTAGTTATAGCTATTTTATTCCTAAATTCTTCATGACATTCATTACATTCATAATTAATTCTGGTGTAGATATCCTCTTCAGTTTTAGTTTTAGGTTTGGTGGCTGGTTTAGTTTTAATAATATAATCATCTTCATCCGAATTATACACCTTCTCCAAGATTTCTTCTTCTTCAGACTCAAACATTTTCTCCAATAGTTCCTTATGTTTGTGATCGTATGATTGATGCCTGTATAAACCCTTCTTTGATTCAAAGGATAGATTACCGACATCACAGAAGTTTAGGACACTAGTTTTAGTTGATTAAGACATGATGTTTTTTTAAGGAAATAAATAAAAAATAATTTTTCGAAAAATTAAAATGAAAGGCAAAAAGTGTATAAATAAACCTTGGAAAGAATGTTGTAATAATTGTAAAGAATTAGAATATTCTTGTTATTTATGTAAAAATATGGTTAAAGTGAAAGATTATATAGAACATTTGGGATATCATTATTCTGATCCTGATCAATATCTAACATGTAGTATGTGTAATGTTTATAAACATATATCATTATATAGATTTAGAAATAGGAAATGTAGACTGTGTATTTATCTTCATAGATATAGATATGGTCATACTAAAAATCAATTCAGGGAGCATGTTTATAAGTATTATATTCAAGAAGACACTGAAAAACACTAGTCACTGTGTTTCCACCGATCTCAGTGTTTTTGACTGTATACCCATCACAGTGTGTCCCATATACAGTCTCACAGCAGGGATCATCCTTTTTAAGAACTGTGAATTTGGTTTTTTTTATCTCACTTAGTTTCATAGTAATTCACATCAAATCCTGAAAGGCGGCATCGCCGATCGGGGGACGTTCACTGGAGTCAGTGAGGAAGGAACCCCAAACCTTCCGTTTGCTAAAGCAACTTAGTTGACTCGATGATTTAACCACTACACCAAGTGAGACAGAAAGTTTTAGTTTTAGATTGATTAAATATTGATTAGGGGATAAATGAAAATTTTCATTATTTTAATATTTCGTTCAATTTTTGTTCAAGTTTTCTTTTTTGTTCAAGTTTTTTTGCAAGTTTGTTTACATGCTTTTTACACGGTCTCTCTAGTTACACTAGTATCTGGGATACGTCCACCGGAGTCGGTGGGGATAGAACCCGAACTACTCTGGTGATTGATTCCCTTGTTTTATCTACTACTTTCTCAATACTTTAAAGTTAGAGCGAAAAAATATCACGCCGCAAAACCACTCGCTTTTTCGCTCCATTTCCTGTTTCGGCGTGAAAAAAAATCACTACTCCAATTTGACTTCAAAAATCATGAAAACGTGTGAACAGATCTAAACAAAAAACAGCGCCCCAATACAATTGAAATTCTTTGAATTGCAAAAAAGAGCGTCAGACGACAAAACCGAAATCAAGATCATCCCCCATACAGTCACGCTCGGCTTACAGCCTCGCAGTTATCAAAAAAGTAAAAGTGAATTTTAACATAACTCATTTCACAGATGATTTAATCATGAGAAGCTTTCCGTGCACAAAGGAGAACATAGAAATTGTAAAAAACAAAACGAAGCATTAATTATTTTAAAAACACCATGAATTCAAAACGAAACATAGCTGGCAGATTGCCAGAAAATAGCCGCAATAGCTTCGTAGATCTACAGTCTCAAAAAGATTTTAAAAAAGTCAGACTAAACAAATTTAATCTTCATTAAGGGCTCAGATTTTAATTTTGATTAAGAATCTGTATATCTTATTGCTTTTTCTATTGGCTGCTCTTAAATACCCTTCAATTAGAGTGATATGCACTCACTTAACCTTATCTCTTTGAATTAGAGTAAAGAAAAGTCAATTTTAGAGTGAGGAAGTCATTTTTGAGAGTGAGGTAAGTCACGTGTGACCAAACACTTAATCACGCGAATGAATAAAAAACTCCCTCCACTAAGAGTGAAAAAAGACGTCACGCACGCAATTCAGTTGAAATTGCATGAAGGAATGAACAAAAAGTGGCTGTGACGTCATATGGTCGTAAGAAAAATCTTGACGACGAAATAAATAAAAAACCAAGAGAAGGCCAATAATAGCCCCAGCTATCGCTTCGCGGCTATTAATAAAGAGAAAAGATTCAATTTTATTTTCCATGGTGGACAAGTTTTAAAGAAAAGTAACAACGGCGCTCCATTGAATACGAAAACATGGCATATACTTAAGAAAAATCATTGACTCCCGTTTAAATTTAACTGCTCAGCCTGATAAAATTTTTGCTGAAGTTTTTCAATAATGGCTGTAACAATTAT
This sequence comes from Convolutriloba macropyga, assembly GCF_964194025.1. Taxonomy (NCBI): domain Eukaryota; kingdom Metazoa; phylum Xenacoelomorpha; order Acoela; family Convolutidae; genus Convolutriloba; species Convolutriloba macropyga. Next base: position 33,287,978 of record NC_134469.1, read on the forward strand.
ATCATTTTTATCTAATACGACATCAGGTGACCATAATTTAATGTTGTTTTCTTTTCAGAATCTCTTGCAGTGCAGTTTTACGGTTGAATTGACAAACAAGACGCGGAAGAAAGCATGCTACATTCGAAAAAAATGATCTGCTGATGAAATCTAACTGCTCAAGTTGATTACTTGAAAGCTTAAAGATGATATTTTTCAGGCAAGAGCATGTGAGAGTAATACGGAAACATCTGTTCTTACGGAAACGTTTCATCTAAAAAAAACCCGTCGAATTGAACACTCGATAATACTGAAAGAAGATTGTTACAGACAACGAGCAGACAAATGTTAAAACGGACTCTATTACAACAGTTTAAATTCATTCCACTGGAAAGGAATGGGTGAGGGGGTAAAAGTTATAAAGAAATGCCCTTCACGCCATGAAATTGTCCGTCAAAACAGTTTTGGTGACTAGCATTACTAGAGACTGCTTAGTTACAAACTTCTATTGCTACAAACTTCTATTGCTACAAACTTCTATTGCTACAAACTTCTATTGCTACAAACTTCTATTGCTACAAACTTCGTTTGAGAGCACTTAAAAAAGACAATATATAGAACATATTAAGAAAAGGAGCCGTGCCCGTTGAGTCACACAGTGAAGAAGCAACATTGCAATACAGACTGATCAAATCAAGGCTACATTGCAGTATGTCCCTGGCATATTCCACTTCTCCCAATTGCGATGCTTGCTCAATGCAATGGATAACTAATGATGACAGCTTTTGAATCCCTGAGCTAAAACATTTTAAACGCTCAATCGAAGTCACTTTAAGTTTGAGGTGCTTTACTATTATTAAACAAATCGTTTGTATTAAAAGAGAAAAAAATTAACATAACCCGACTAACTGGGGTGTATGGACGGAAATTAAGTCAAATAAAAAATTGCAGGCAAAAAGAATACCCTTATTCATATTTTTATACCTGCACGATGAAAAACTTGGCCATCATAGGTCAGATCAATCGTTTCCAACGTTCTATCACAATTTAAACAAACGCGTTCTCATACAAAATCTCTCATGGCAATATGTCGAATGGTCACTGGAAGTTTAAATCATTAACGTAGAGGTAAAATATACGTATACTATAAAACATAGCTGGCATATTGCCAGAAAAAAGCCGCAATATTTTCGTAGATCTGCAGTCTCAGAAAAATTATAAAAGACAGACAAAAAAAAACGTTATTCTTTTCATTAAGGGCTGAGATGTTAAATTTTGATTAAGAATCTGTACGGGTTTTATACAATTATATATCATAAAGAGTGCACCCAAACCTGATGATACATATCCTGCATACTTTGGCCAATTAGCGGCAACCTTTTCTTTAGTTCTTTAGTTCATCATTCTGAATTTTAATACTTTTTAAAGTAAGAAGTTTATCCAAATAGAACTGATAGTTATCAGAATTAAGAGTATTTCTATCTGTAGCATTATTCAATAGTGGTTTCATATAATCTATAATTTTATCTATCTCATAACTCTATAGTTTACCTTTTAAACTGAGAGCTTTAAGGTCTAGGAAACCAACTGTCGAGTCATATATCATAGTTCTATTTTTATCAATAATAATAAAAGTTTTCTCTTTCTTATTATATTTATTTATACCATAACGAAGTTCATCAGCCATTCCATCTGTACAATTATAATAGCTACTAATTAAGTCGCTAATTGTTTCATAGAACTTATGATCGCATTTACATATTTCAGTAAAATTTTTAAATAGATCCGCCCCATTATAAGTTGTTGTATAAATAGTATCACAACTCATTCAAGCCGTGTTGATTATCTGAGTTGTTTTATGACACATTACAATCATTTGAATATCATCGTGTCTTCCTGCTGCAAAATAATCGGCTATATCCTTATTTAACTTATTACATCTATCATCAAGAACAGTTACACTATTTTCGAAATTAGGAATAATTTTTGCCGTGATCATATTTATATCCACATATTAAATTCGGTATAGGGCTTGCCAGTTTCTGAATTTATCCAATCTCTTTCATCTTTACATACTATGATTATTCGCTTTTGCTCTTGTTGGGTCTCCGACCATCCATGAATCGGCTTTGCCGATGCTTCACCATCCTGATTTTGGTATAACTTCAAGTATTGTCTAACAAAATATGTTTACCTGTTCCAAAACCACCATAAACTATAGTATGTAATGGTGACTTTTCATATTCAAATCTAACTAGACCTCTATTTATAAATCCACCAAAGCCTTCTTATATTTACTCCGCATTGAATCATATACTATATAACAAAACACCGCTATGAACACAAGTATAAGAATTATAAGACCCAACTCCATTTTATATAAAATTTTGATTATTTATATCAATACTTATACTTATAGTTGGATTTATACTTAAAGTTAGACTTATACTTATAGTTAGAGTTATACTTATAATTTTACTTAGACTTATACTTAAATTTATACTTAGACTTATACTTTTAGTTAGAATTATACTTATCTGTGAAGCAGGTTCCCTGATAATTATACTTTTAGTTAGACTTATAAAATGATGAATATTTAAATGAATATTTAAATAAATTTTTATTATAAAAAAATGCTTAACCTAACTTTTGAAGAATTCAATAAATTCGGTATTGACAATAAAGCTATGAGTAATATCAAAATAGACGACATAGGTGAAAATATAAGTCTAACTCCAATACAAATAGAAATGAGATATCAGATTAAAGAAACAATTAATAATCCTGAATTCAACATTTTTGTAAATCTGCATCCAACTGATGGTACACATTGGGTTTTAGTTATAAGAAGAGAAGGTGGTCCGACATATTACTTTGATAGTTTTGGCGTTAAAACCCCTCCATTATTCCTAGAAGAATATGTTGATCTGGGCTCTTGTACTGAAGTAATGTTTATGTTGAATACTTAGCTTAACTAAGCTAAGTATTCAAATTACATCATTCTAAAAATAGAATGATGTAATTAGCTGAACCATTCATATTGCACAAAATGTCCGTCCAGCCAAACGGACATTTTGCCATTCAGCAGGACGGGAACTATCCCGTTCTGAGAACTATATATAGCAAAGAAAGAATCACAACTTTGAGAAATTAAGATTTAACAACTCAGAGAAACTGAGAATCTAATATCTCCAAATTGAGAAAAGTAATCTCAAAACAAAAGTAATTCGAATCGGAATTGCGAAACTCCTTCTCAACTGTATCGAATAACGAATAGTTGGAGATATCTTCAAGTCAGGACTTTAGAGAATAATAATAATAAAGAGAATAATAAGTTACTGATAAGTTAATAACGTTTTTACAAATATTCCGACCCTTTCCCTTTTTACAAGTTAGATTTAATAACTCTAAGTGCAACTCTTATAATTATACCATTAGTGCTGTAAATTATCTATGTTAAACTTTTACAAATCATATACAAATCTTATAACTAGAATAATTAGTCAAATTTACATATTTAAATCCTTAAGTAATTTCATGAGACTTATCAGGCTTAGAAAGATAGCGTATACTAGGAGTAAGACCATCGAGTCAGAGGTTTAAGTTGAACCTTCGCACCCCCCTACCCTCTAGTACAAACTGGTGCGACCAGTGAGGCTCGTATAAATATTCTATCTTCTAAGTACTTTTGAAAATAAACCAAGTTAATGGCCTCAGGCGGAGGAACTGGAAGTGGCACCGGTACTGGTAGCACTGGTACTGGAACAACCGGTACCGCTACATTAGTAAGAACACTTACTGATACACCTCTCTCCCATCCGCATATGTGACTTGTTACATTCTCGGGAAATGACCCCAGACAAAACGCAAATGAATTTTGGAGTTCTGTAGAACAAAAAATAAACTTCTCTTTGGGCACAACGTTACCTACAGATGCTGCCGCTTTAGCAAATCACCAAAATAGACGCAAAGCGCTATTTGGATCCTTACTGATAGAAACCGCATTAGAGTGGTTCAATACTATTGACCCCACAAGAACTCTGGATCAAATAAAAGGAGATTTCATAAACCGGTTCACAGATAGTCGTGACCAATTCAAATATCGACTTGAAGTTGAGGGAGCAACCAGACAGGAAGGGGAATTAATGAAAAATTATTTCCACCGACTTAAGCATGCTGTTGATAGAGGATGGCCTGAAAAAATACCCGCAAGATTAACTGATCCTGGCCAAATCGCTACTGAACGAACAATACAGCAGCGACAAAGAGAGCAAAAGTATATTGACTTTGCTATTAGAGGCCTGCAACCCCCATCTTTAAAGCGCAAAGCTCATGAATACAGAATAGAAAATCCGGATAAAACATGGGATGAATTACAAAATCACTTAATAACAAAGGACTTAACATTTACTGTTAGCACTGACGGCACAGTAAAACAAACAAATGATAAAATCAGTAGCCTTGAAGCACAAATTAAAGAGCTTACTAGCCTAATAAGAAATAACGAAGTCAGCGCTATTAACTCAGGTTCTTTTAAAGACCCCAATGTAAAAGGACGACCAAATAACACACGCTTTTGCAACTATTGCCGTAATCATGGGCATTCCATTTCTAACTGCTCTAAGCACAGGATTGATGAAGGATTTAAAAAGATGAAAAGAGAACTCACTGAGGAAAAGGAGAAGAAGACATCCTTCAGTACTGACTACAAAAAGCAGACTAACAGTAAGCCGTATTTTAATAACCAGAATCGCCCAAATAATACTAACAGTGGATATGACAACCGCAGATACGGAAATAAACACTATAATAATAATAACAAATCCTATGAACAAAAATTTCCCCAAAACAACCAATTTAGTCCCCATGAAACTGAAGCTAGGCAATATTATGAACGTGAAAATCAAAATTTTCCACGTTCTTATCCCCCCCACGCTCATAATAATCAATTCCAAGCATCAAGCAGTAGATATTATGATCAACAACCCCGCTCGTCCCACTCTGTTCACTGGGTAGAGGATCAAAACCAAGAAACAGAATATTACGATCAGAATAATTACACCGATGCTATCACAGATTTCTTCCCTTTAAACTTCTAAAGTCTCCGAAAGTTAATACAAATAGTAATCCAAAATCCAGGATTTACCTAAACATGTATTATTTCACCACCGGAGACATAAATAAAAATAGTGGACTTGAGATTGAGTATCTGATTGACCCAGGCTCGACATGTACGATAATAAATTACCCCACATTTCTAGAAATGCAAATGGATTTCTAGAAATCCTATAATGGATCACAAATTCGTATGTTAGGCCATACTACAGTAACATCATACTTTGACACTGACGGAAAGTATGAAGCAAACTATAAAGTATGGGTTACACAAGAAGGAACGTCTAACCTGATTGGTGTTGATTTCTGCCATATTTTCTTTAAAGCTCTGTATTTCGATATTCCTGCTGTAGAGTTAAAAGAACACACAGGAGTAATCAGTTATGGAACACTGAATAACGAAAAACAGTATCCACAAGTATCAGAGATAGAAACAATAATCTTGTCTCAGCCACTTTATATACAAGCAAGATCAACCTACTTGTACAAACACCAAAACACTGATTTATGTTACCCCAAAGGCACTTCGTTTCTACCGCACAAAAATACAGTAAAAACAGAACTAGTGTTTATTAACACAGTCTGTACACAAAAAGAGAAAACACTACCTATACTAATAGAAAACCACAAAAATCACCCTATTACACTTAATAAAGGTATTATTGGGTACGCTGTATGTGATCTAGTATTGAGTCGTGATACGCACAAATTCAACATGCGCGATTGTAGTGAGTTCGCATACTCAATACTAAGTAAGTATGAAGAATTGGATAATTGTTTCATGCTTAGTACAGTTGTTAACTCAGTACAAGAGGCTGAGTCGAACGAATCCGATAGTTGCATAAACTATATTAACCACGAAGAACAGTCAATATTCAATAGTAGTATGGCTATTGTGCACACAATTTCTAAGGACTGCGCTATGAGCAAAGGCTTTGCACTCATGCTGTGTAAAAGGTTCCCCGACTTGAGAGAACATTGTAAGTGGCAAGTAGAAGTGAACGATCGTGACGGAAATACAATAAACCAAAATGTATAACAATACATTGCTCCTAGTCTCGGACACCAAATGTTTAGTCTAATAACTAAAGAAAAATACAATAGTAAACCGACTATTGAAAGTATTACAACTGCACTATTCGAACTTCGCAATATACTTCTAATGCAAAACATTAGATGCATAGCTATGCCAAAAATCGCATGTGGATTAGACAAAATGAACTGGTCTGAGATATCTGCATTGCTATACAATGTATTTAATTCTTCGGGAATTAAAATATATGTTTATGTGAGTAAAGCCGAAATTAATCAAATGCCGTCCTTTACACAATACACAGATGAAAACATTGAAGAGATATTCGGAATTGTAGGCGATGAAATTGTAAACAAATGCAAAAATGATGCTGAAGTAGCAACTGATTTCTCAAATGATGCAAAAACCTTATGCAAGCCCAATAATACTGAACAATTCCCCAAGTTCAGAACAACTGAACAAAACCACTTCATTATTCATGAAGTTGTACAAGAAGGACTCGATACACGACCAAAAGATGCAAGTAAAAACTATGCACACTATATCGAGTACCCAAAAAAGTTTGACTTCACGCAGAGTGATTTAACGGACGATGAATTCAGAGCACTTCTAGAAGTTCTAGATGATGAGGACGTATACTCCCATCACAAGTATGATATCGGCCGCACGAAAGAAATTTCACATACCTCTAAAAAAGGACTGCGAATTTAAAAAGCAACGTTCCAGCAAAGTTCCCCTACATTTGCGTGACAAGTTAGAGGCATCAATGGACGAATTAATACAAGCCGGAATAATACGCGAGCTAAATGAGCACGACGATTTAAATAGCTGGTTTGTAAATCCAATTATTATACTGCCTAAGAACGACTATGTAAAACTTGTAATTGACGCTCGCTACCTAAACTCAATTACAGATACAAGTAACTCAAGTTGGCCACTCGAGCCACTACAAGTTCTAATGACACGAGTAAATGGAGCATATTTTACAAGTAGTGATTTGTCGTGCGCTTATCATCAAGTGCCCCTTACAGAAGAAACTCAGAAATTAACTAGTTTTATTGTAGGTGGACGTCAATATACCTATCAAGTCGGATTTTATGGCTTGAAGCCCCTTCCGAACTTTTTAGTAAACTTATGCGTTATCCATTTGGACCGCTAATAAAGAAAAAGCAAGCCATCACTTATATTGACGATACACTGCTACAAGCACAAGATAAACAGGAAATGTTCACAGTAATACGTGAATATCATGCACTACTGCGTAAAGCTAACTTAAAAGCTGCGCCGGATAAAACAAAATTCTTCTTACGAAAATTGAAATTCCACGGGCATGTAATATCGAAAGGGACACTTAGCCCAATCACTTCGCGCATTGCAGATATACAAAACTTAAAAACGCCAGAAACAAAAACCGATGTCCTCAGCGTATTAGGGGCGATGGGATTTTATGCAAATTATGTTATAAACTATCATATAGACGCAAAACCGCTATATGATTTAGTTAAGAATGAAACAAATTTCGAATGGCTGGATAGCCACCAGCAGGTATTCGATAAGTTGAAAGCAAAATTTGCACACGATATTTCCGTCGCTATTCCCAACCCAAAATACCCCTTTCATATACATGCTGACTCTTCCAACTTAGGAACTGGTAGTATACTAATACAAAAGTTCCCCGAAGGGAAAAGAATTGTTTCTGCAAACTCCCGTGTATTCGATAAAGCAGAACAGAAAATTTCCCCACAGCATAGAGAACTGTGCGGAATAATATCAGCATTACAAACTTACGAGTTCTACATTATAGGCTCCCCCTATCCAATATATCTATTCTGCGATCACAGACCTATACTATTCCTCTGGTCTCGCCGCGGACAATTATCACATAGATTCTTTAAGTATCAAGTCGTGCTTACCAAATTTCAGAATCTAAAGATAATATACACTGAAGGTAAAAACCTTGCTTTCCCCGACTTACTTAGTAGACAAGTCCCGCAAGAAGAAGCGAAAAAGTTCCAAATTGAACACAAAACAGTCCCAAAGGACATTCGCTTCTACACATCGGATTATAAACCGATAAACTATTCAATACTACACTGTGACGAAAAGAAAGCACCCCCAAATACTAGCTATCCGGTAATTGCACATATACCCGGTCAGAAAAAGAAAATACTAAATATAACCGACTTTTAGTATTAACGACGCAAGCGACGATATAGAGCAGACATGTAGTGCAATATACAATATTGCCGACTCGTTCAGATATGGACGACAAATAAATCAGATCAGAAAGATGTCTTCAGAAAATGTATCTAAAGAAAGCCTTAATGACCACATATACGAAGAAATAACCGAAGAGGTACATGCAGTAGATGACGGTCTTGATGATGAAGACTGGTTAGAACTGCAAAAAGGGAATGTAGATATATCGTTAATACAAGAACTAGAACAAGCGAAGGAGGAATACAAACAACGCACACACAAGTGTGATATTGTAGAACCGACGACTCTACATACAGAAGTAGTAAAAGTATCTTGTAAGGACTTACTACTAAAATTAACAGAGTTCACCAAACAAGCTCAACTAGACACAGATACAATTCTGCGCGAACAAATAAATGATCCGGTTTTACAAACCGTTCGCCAGTGGCTAAAGGCAGGCAAAGAACCGCCGAGCACAAGTACAATTAAGCATTGTAAAGGATTACGTGCATACAAAAATATATTTAACCTTCTACTACTCGAGGAACAATATGACTTACTATGCTACAATAAACCAGACGAGAACGGTTTATACGATACCAAAAAATGTGTTCCACTATCGCTATTTATGAAGTGTTTTGAGTTAGCACATAATAATCCGCTAAGTGGGCATCGTGGAGACGCATGTACATTTAACGACATTAGTAGATTCTTTTACTGGCCCGGAATGTACAAATGGGTTACAATGCTAATACATGATTGCCTAGATTGTCAGAAGAATAAACCACAAAGACATGATCTAAACGAAGCACCCTTAGAACAGTGGGGAGAACTAGAAACCACCCCATTTCATACTATACACATAGACCACAAGGGCCCATTTAGGCCTTGTAGTAACCAAAAGAAATTTTGTCTAGTTATAGTAGATAGTTTCTCTCGCTTTATACAAGTTTATCCATCAAAAACAGCCGATGCACCAGAAACTGTTAAGTTAATAGAAAAATATATTACCCGATTCGGAATCCCCCAGCAAATAGTACATGACAACGGTACTGCATTTTTGAGTAATGATTTTGTGCACTGGACGCATGAATTCGGAATTGCCTTAAAACCACGAACCTCATACTCACCTTGGACAAATGGCAAGGTTGAAGAACAAAATAAAAACTTAGCAAATTATTTGCGCAGTTTTATTAACGACACCGGATCGAACTGGGCCAGCCTTACTAATAAGTTTGCCTTTGCGCATAATACTGCAATAAATTACAGTACAGGATATACTCCGTACGAGATAGTATTCGGCATTAAACCGCAAATTCCAATTTCCCTTAAGCTAGGCTTACTACGGGATAATAGACGGAATTGTATTTCAGAGTATTGTAAAGACCTTCCCTTACATACTCACTGTGAAAATTCTTGTAAAAACGAGAAAGTAGACAAACTATTACAGAATAGATTGTCTAGTACTATACTACAACGCGAAAATGAATTTAAAAATATATATAGTAAAACGTATACTCGCTGTCGGCAAATTACAAACAAAGCACACGAGTATAGGAATAGATTTAAATTGGGTAGACCAATCAAAATCGGTCGTAAAGTTCTAGTAGAGAATCACGCTAAAGGATTATTGAAATCCAAAAAACTACTAGAGTTACGCTCTGGACCATATACTGTTACTAAACAAATTACTAAAATTACGTATGAAATTGTTCACGACACAACTAAACAAAAGAAAGTAGTGCATAGAAATCACTTAGTAGAATACTTTCCTAAAGAACAGGAAATAGACAAGTTAGTACAGGACTATAGTAATAACTATGATGATTCACAGGCCTACTATGATAGGTTCAACCAGTACTCAATAAATAGATTCAATCACCAAACAATTGATAACCCGGAATATATGCCGTGGCCTATTATTAACAACGCAAATAATCAGGCTGAGCAAATAACATCACCGCAACCAGTTGAGTACTCAACTACTGTTAACACGTGCCGGAGTGCGCCTAACAGCCCATACAAAACAAATAGAAATGATAGCGCACTACATATCAGAAATTTGTTTAGCCCCCAAAGTAGTTCACAAAGTACTACGTCCAATTCCCAAACATTTAGCCCTATCATTAGTTCAACCCCCCACCCAGTAAAAATAAAACCTAATCCTAACCCAATTCATTCTGATGTCAGACCGCAGAGAACACGGACTGAACCTAAACGCTATGGAAATACAATTCCATCAGATTTAATTCCAAAAGTCCAAAAGAAATAATTCTTTTGTACAAAGTTGTTATTAAAATATACGAAATTATAAAAATAAAATAAACAAATTATAAAAATATTTAAAGCAAAAATTTACAAAAATTATAACAGTCGAGCTCTAGCAAGTTTAATTAGTTTAATGTATTCGCGGACAATAGCACAGTCTCGAAAGAGAAGCCCGCACCCCAGAACAACAGTCAACCCATACAGTTGCTGAGCAGCTCTTGCTGTCTCAGGGGTCCACCACACTCGCCAAAGCTCGAACACAAAATTCATAAATTCTTCATGGCACTCGGGGTTGGGTGCTGTTAATTTTCGCTCGAACTAAAAAATTCAGAAATTTCATAATCTACCCCAATATATTCCAGAAAAATATTTGTAACTTCAAAAATTTACCTCTTCCCCCAACCAACATTTGAGGTACTGCACTGTAGCAGGACATATCTTCGCGTATTTCAAGAAATTCCTATCCTTATTATTTACACAATACTCCTGCGCAACCCGCAGCGAATAAAACTCCTCTTCAGAGAGGACAATTTGAGTTGATATATACTGCTCAGAGAGGAAAAATTTCATCTCTCTGGCATCCAACTCCAAATCTAAGTGTTCGAAGGCAGAATAATTTGCCTCTTTAAACAAATTTAAAATAGTTCTGTTCATTATTCTTCAAAAGTAGACTAGAATTACACTCAGCAAATTTCTCTATATATACAGGAATAGAAATATACCCCAACCAGTTAAATTTTTTATTCACTCTGTCTTCACGGACAACCCTCAATCAAACAATCAGAATTGAGTATTCTGCCAGTTGCGCGGATAGAAATCCGCTCTCAATAATTTATGTAAATATACACATTGATAAAATACAGTTGGAACAGTTAGCCAATAAGGGCTCACTATTTTGCCATCCGCACGGACGGCCAAATTGCCATTGAGACAACTATAAATTCTCAACTTAACTGAATAGATTCATTCTTCTGAATCTCTCGCCATAAGACTACAACCACAAACTCTCGTTGACAAATCCTACATAATTCATTTTTAAAAATGAATCCCGAAATCGAATCTCTGTTCCCCGAGGAGGGAGAGGTTATCGAAACTGAAAACCCCAGAAGAAACTTCACTGAGGTAAATCTTTTGCTTATTCTTTTTCTGTTTCGTCTATTTCTATTTTGCAAAAACAGATACATAGAAAATGTCACAAAATTATTTGTGACCGCAACCTTAATTTTATCTAATTTCACAAATTGTGAAAACCCAGACTCTGAAATTTTCACAGATTTAAAAACTGCTCACCATCACTTATACGCAAAAACTGCAACATCACTAAAAGTCGCTCACTACGATTGTTCACTTATGGACTCTGATAAAATGTACTCACTAAACAAAGTCGCTCCTTGTAAAATTGAACCACAAAATGTTGAAATTTCAAAAGTCAAAGGACAAATTTTCAACCGTTTCTTTAGAGGAAAATTAGAAGCTACTATGTGTAGAGCAAGCCACCAAAGCATTAGGTGGTATTGCGGCCTTTTCGACGCTAGTGGAATTGATGCAAAACTTAGCACAATTACCACAGACGTAGATTTAACTCCAGAACAGTGTAGGCAGGCTAGATTAACTAATAATTAAGTATTAACGGAAAAGAAATTCCGATTAAATTAAATGTAAGAACAACTTATATAAAAAATTCCGGTCCAAATATTGGAGAAAATCCAAACGAATGTGACGATTCTGGCTGGATAATTCACGATACATTTGAAACTTATATGCAGGATACAACTTTAAATGTTAACCTGCGGGGAGGATCAGTAAATAACTGGCAAAATATTCCCCTGCCTTGCACATTATCAGAAGGCGGTTGTCAAAGCACGTCAACCGACCCCCATGCTTATAGCTGGGAGAAACAAGATAATTGCTTGTTCGCTTTAAGAGAACAATTTGAAGGCAAAATGATAAAAATAGAGGAGATAATTACTAAATCTCTAAAGAATCAGAGAAAGAACAAAGCTTTCTATTTCAAGTGTACAATAAGCCTCAATCGCTATGCAATAGCAATAATATAGTTTATCCGTCACCATACGACACAATATATGTTGAATTTACAGGCGGATTTAATATGAATACAGGAGAGGCACTCGAACCTCGACCTAATATAAATAGAATTACTAGACTTCCGAACAATTCACTAAGTTCGCTTAATATCCATCGAACAGAGATAGATTACGAGGCACATGTGAATACTAAATTCGACTACTATCAGTACACTAATTTCCGAAGGCTACAACTCTCTGAAACAAATACTATGCAACAAATTTGTGAACCAGAACGTTCACTTAAAAATACACAACTTGCATATTCGCGTCTCAGCCCTAAGCTGGCTGGTTTTCTGTTAACTAATAACAGATCTATGTTATTAGAGACAAACGGTAATATAGCCTGGCTCTATCACTGTCCAAAATTTTATTCGCCTTTACAAGTAATGGATACTTGTTACGATCGAATACCGGTGTTATATAAAAATAAAGTTCGCTTTATCGATCCAGTTAGCAGACAAACTTTCACTACTGCTAAACAACAACCATGTAACAACAAACAAAAGAATCTTTTTCAACTAGATATTGAAAATGATAACTCTTGGATCGAGCTAACTCCAAGTATAACACAAGTCACCGGGCCAGCATTATTTGCCCCCAGCAATCAGAAACACAAAATGGTTTCGATTAAATTCAAAAACGGACAGGAAGTTTCTTTTCAAGTCAAAGAAGACATGATTGCATTTTGGAACGATGTAACTTTAAATTCCGAAATGAAAGACGCAGCGCAAGAGTTTTCTCGTGAATTAGTTGAGATTCAACATAATAAAAGCCAGCCTAGTGGTTATAGCAACTACTACACTACAAAAACAATATATTTAGATTCTCTAATCTCGTCACAATTCTTACACAACCGGTATATAAAAGCCTTCGGCCGAATACACTATTATTTGGAACAATGCGGAATTACTTTTGCTGTATTCCTTTTTGTGAAATTTATAATCGACATTGTAGTTTGCATCATTCGAGCACTACAAATACACAAAATTACTGGAGCCTCAGTGAGTTTTGGGAAAGTAATATTATCAGCTACTTTCAATATACTTTTTCAGTCTATAGTAACTTCAGTATTTCGTCCTACTGAAGAAAGAGACGACTCAGAACACTTAGTACAAGCCCCAACTTATAAAGAGCCGACTATAAACATATACCCTCCAATACAAAGTGAGCTACAATCAATTAGACAAGAGAAGGAAAATCACTCTAGCAATGATGATTTCCCAACCTCTCCAGTGTAATTAAATCTAATTAATTACAACTATAAATAACCCTTTATATAAAAATTTTTTTAGAACATAACACTGGATGACAATGACTTTCTGCTGCCAGCATTCGAGGAATTACTAGACGATGCACCTCCATCAGAACTTCCCATCGACATTGTCACACAATATCTAACAACAACCGAGGAGCCCCAATCATATGAGCAACAAGATACCCAACAACTGTCAGAACAGCCTCAACAACCACAACCAGGACCATCACAACTCCAACCACCAGTGGCAGCAGTCATGCCAAAGACACTTACTGTGCAGGACAAAATCAACCGCCAAATCAAAACCGAACAACTAGTGTGCAACCCAAGCTTCAAGGGGCACCCGAAATATGACATGAGCTTGAACTATAAATTGCAAAACCACGCTAACCTATACAAACTGATCTCTTATAACCCCAAAGCAAAAACTTACAGAGCGAAGAATTTAGGCATCGATAAACAAATCATCTCTGTCCCATTTCATTTCCTAACCGCAAACCTCGACAGCTACATTCGAAACCTCGAGCAAAGTTTCCTCAAGGAACGTTACAAGAATTTCCAGCTCCAGCAGCGAAACGAAAGCCTGCTGAGAGAACTAAGAGACTATCGACATGGAGACTTTCGAGGTAACGACAATTTTTCGAATCTCTGAGCCGGGGAGAAGGCACAAAAACTTTTTTTACATAATCTGTAAACCTTAAAACTTATAACTTGTCTTTTTTTATCTGTAAACTCTAAAAATTTATATGTGTACCTTTATTGATGCTATGATTTTCATTTTACCCCCACTAGGGACCGGGTCGGGATGTACTGAAGTAATGTTTATGTTGAATACTTAGCTTAACTAAGCTAAGTATTCAAATTACATCATTCTAAAAATAAAATGATGTAATTAGCTGAACCATTCATATTGCACAAAATGTCCGTCCAGCCAAACGGACATTGTGCCATCCAGCAGGACGCGAACTATCCCGTTCTGAGAACTATATATAGCAAAGAAAGAATCACAACTTTGAGAAATTAAGATTTAACAACTCAGAGAAACTGAGAATCTAATATCTCCAAATTGAGAAAAGTAATCTCAAAACAAAAGTAATTCGAATCGGAATTGCCAAACTCCTTCTCAACTGTATCGAATAATGAATAGTTGGAGATATCTTCAAGTCAGGACTTTATTTCAAAGAGAATAATAAGTTACTGATAAGTTAATAACGTTTTTACAAATATTCCGACCCTGTCCCTTTTTACAAGTTAGATTTAATAACTCTAAGTGCAACTCTTATAATTATACCATTAGTGCTGTAAATTATCTATGTTAAACTTTTACAAATCATATACAAATCTTATAACTAGAATAATTAGTCAAATTTACATATTTAAATCCTTAAGTAATTTCATGAGACTTATCAGGCTTAGAAAGAGCGTATACTAGGAGTAAGACCATCGAGTCGGAGGTTTAAGTTGAACCTTCGCACCCCCCTACCCTCTAGTATACTCTAATGAAAGAATACAAGAATATAATGAATCTTAATGTGGTGCCTATTGTTTATACATTATTGATAATGGATATAGAATATTGATATTATTGATAATGGATATAGAATAACGAGTGCTCTTAATATTCTAGTTAATCAAATTAAAAGTCCGGGCGCGTATAATAAGTGTCGGTCTTTGTGTTGTATAGTTAAAGACAAAGTTGAAGTTGAAGTTAATGATGAAGTTAAAGTTGAAGTTAATGATGAAGTTAATGTCAATGTTAATGGTAATGACAATTACAATGGCAACGGGTTTCACCCAGAGCCTACGCCTGATGTCAATGTTAATGGTAATGACAATGCCAATGGTAATGCCAATGGCAATGACAATGGTAATGACAAAGTCAATGGCAATGACAATGTCATTGGCAATGGCGTGCCAGCCTGCTCCATTGCACATTGATGACGAAGATAACATTGATATATATATATATATATATATATATATATATATATATATATATATATATATATATATATATATATAACTACTTAGTGAAAAACAACCAAGGGAAAAGTCTCTTTCACCTCGAGCTCGTAGTTGTCTGCGAATGGGCGCAGTACCCCATACTAGTAGGGTATCCCGTTTTCAGATTGATGTTAATAAGAGTCTACAATCATGGCTAGATGATGATAATATAATTATCAATGCTCCATTCCCAGAAAGCTTAAGATGCGTAATAGCTGGCCCTAGTGAATGTGGAAAAACAGTCTTCTTAAAGTATCTAATTATGCCTGGTATACAATTTGATAGGCTATAAATCTGGTCCTATTGGTAATCAATATGATGATTCAGAGTATAAAGACATAGTATTTATTAAAGATGTAAAAGATTTACCCCTACCTGATGAACTACCTAAAGATATAAAGAACCTCATAATATTTGATGATGTTGGAGGTAAGGAACCAGTTATTAATGGTAGACATAGTAATTGTAATATGATAAATCTTAAACAAAATAAATTCACGGCAGATAGACAGAATGTTAGAGCGAATTGTAATCTATTTATTTTATTGGAACAAAGAGGTAAAGATCTAATGTCAATGCATCACGACTTCTTTAATAATGTTGAACTTAGTTATAATGATTTTGCTAAAATATGTATTAAGTTATGGGAAGAGGATTATAATTACCTTGTCATTGATAAAACTATAAAAAATTATGGTAAACTAAGAATTAATTGGGATTGGAAAGTTTTGTAGTTTAATTATATCTATGAACAAGTCTAAGTCTCTATGACTATCAGGGAACCTGCTTCGTAGATGACTAAGTCTATGACTATGACTGAGTCTATAACTAAGTCAAAGTCTATGGCCAAGTCTAGGTCTATGACTAACTCTAAGTCTATGACTAAGTCCATGACTATGACTAAGTCTAAGTCTATGACTATGACTAAGTCTATATTTTTGACTAAGAGTATGACTATGACTAAATCTAAATCAGAGGCAAAGTAAAACTCAACACATCACCATTGAAACCAATAGGTCTTCCATGCTTATATTTAATATGAAATTCAATATATTCTATTCTATCTTTTGTTACATTTTGATATAAGATATTAGTTGGTATAATATTTATCAAGTAACCTGGTGGTTCAGTTAGAGTAAAAGTATATAATATGTCTGTGTTATTACCATTATCTTTAACACCAGATATCACAATACAGTGAATGTTAATAGTACTAAAACCCATAATATCAATAATCTTTTGAGATGTATATTTACCTTGTTTATAAACTATTTTTCAAAATCCTAGTAATGATGCAAGTGAGTTTTCTACATCAAAGCTAAGTGCACCTTGTTTTATTTCCATTATACAATTCACTGTATTCTTATCGGGTTATATAACAATACCATTAGTTTCTTCTTTTATTAATTCTGCTATTTCAGTTAATTCATATGCACCAGGTGTAATAGTTGAATATAACAAGGGGATTCCTTTAAAATTATAATTAAGAACAGATGTAATGTTTGAGTCAGTGTTATTGTTAGAGATAAGAGGTTCTGCCAAAGCATCATCACCCTGGGGCTTCACCCATCCGTGAAGAGGTTCCACCAGTTCTTCGCCATCTAAAACCGTACTAGCATATAAAAATTGATTATTATTTTTAGTTAGAACTATTGATAGAGTTGGTGTTGGAATTAGAATTAGAGCTAAGATTTTCCATAGAAGTTTCTTCGCTATCTATAACCGTACTAGCATATAAAAATTGATTATTATTTCTATTCACATTAAACACTGAGTTATAAACCGATAATCTAATTAAACCTAATTTTGTTGTATTAAGTAAAGGTTCACTCAAGTTAAACTTTTCTGTTGACTTTATCATTCTAAAGTTAAATGTGTGTTCCTCTTTACTTTTAGTTAGAGCTTCATGTATCTTTTGTAGTTCATAAAAGATTAAATTGTCGGTCATTTTTTATATTCAAATAATACTATAATGATCTGCGAAGCAGGTTCCTTGATAGTTATAAATATAATTAACTTCTTTCCTTATAAAAATGGACTTTAATTGGGATACAACTTATGGTTTAAGACGTGCACTGAGGTAGGGTTACCTTGAGAGGTTACTCTACTTCTGTCTTATGGAGTCTCAAGAATATAGTAAAATCTTAAGGCTTACCTGACTAACTAAAGTTCTAGATCTCTAGTCTGTTACTCTTCTATCTGAGCTTCAGCAGACAGTGCACCGGCCGAAATGCTAAAGTCTAACGTATATCTCAATACTAAAACAAGAGCGGAGTAGAGAGAGAGAAATATACTTTATTATTATATCAGGTCTGACTGGTACCGACTAAAGGGGTAGCGTGTTGTGTTACCAACGGGTAAACAGTTAAACATAAAAAGGAAAGGTATTTCCATAATTTTAACCAATCATGGTTGAGTATTTTAGTTTATATTTATTAACATAAGTAAAGTCTCTAAATCCTTTTGTTGGAAGTCATCACTGACTCCATCTTTCCGGGTTTTAGAGTTTTTTGAAAGTCTTCTGTACTATGGGTTGATTTCTCTTTATATCTCTCTGAAGATTTTTTCTTTCTTTTTTGAGTGTGTTGCTTGGTGATCGGTTTCGTCAAAGAGTAAAGTCAACAGACATAGGTTGTCCACAAAGCAAAGAATGAACATCAACAACCACAAAAGTATCTATTCCAGTACCACGTCCAGTGGGTGAAGATCCTTTTGGGCAGCTCCAGTGTCGATGTGTTGTGGCGCTCCTGATGTCCGGTGACTTACCTGACTTACCTGGTTAATATTGTTAGTTGTTAAAGTTTTTTTTAATAAATGTTCTGTGTTACTACATATAATACGTAGTATCCCTTCCGGTTGGAAGAGTTTTTCAAAATTGCTATTATGCAATTCGACGAAGGAATCGAGGGTAGTTATTTTATTCGTTAATCGAAGTTTCTGTTTACAATCATGGAAATGATTAGTGACATGTGACTTTTTTGGCCATTTCATATTATGTTATTGAAGATGAACATGTATTATGTCCTTTGATGTCTCCTGAAATCAGTAGTTATTCTGATGCTATTAGTTCTGACGAATTGTTTTATCATATTTATTATTGTTCAATGTATGTTTTGCGTTTGTCGTATCTGTAAATTTTGTGAAGGTTACAGATCTCGCTTACTTTCTTTATAAAGGGTATATGCAAAATTGTCCCAATTGCTGATTCCCATTAGCGGTTATTTCATCATTGTTTAAAAGATTTGCCGGATACGATACAGTCTTCCAAATAAGACCTTTATTTCCTTTTGAAGGAAAGAGATTCATAGGGTTTGTTACGAATATAAATGTTAGTTGTTACTGTTGTATTACATGTGATTTGCATAGTATGTCGAAATTATCGTTTTAAAATATGAAAAGTTGAGATGTGAAAATTTCGAATTGTGAACAATCTTAATATTTTGTATGTTTTATTATTTGTTATTTTCGTCTAGAAAGTATTAATGATTGTAGGTTAAATACCTTGTCTACAATATGTTATGTTCTGTTTTGGAAGATTCTATATATATCGTATGTTAGATCAAGTAGTTATTTTAATCGTATTGTCATGTTTTGACTCATAGTGTTAGTCAGTGACTTTGCATGTAATCTATGTTAGTATAGAATTGTGCATGTGTGTGAGTACACATTACTATAGTGTGTTATTATACACTGTGTCACTCATTTCACTTATTACTAATACTTTGTTCTATTTTTGTTTTCTTTTTATTTACAAAATTGCATATATCTAACTATGGAAAACTTTGCATATATACATGTATACAAGTAACTAAGAAGGGGGGTTGAAATTTTTTTTTGTTTTTTAGAGTTTATTACACATTAAGTGTCGTAATAGTATAAATGGGGTTCAATCACCTTTAAGGATTGTTTGTAAAATGGGTATTCGTACTAACATTTATAAAATATTTATTGCACGTGAAATATACAGAGGAACATCTATAGTCAGATGTATAGCAATAAGTATTCATGACAATGTTACAATGCAATTGTTCGGAATATTACAAAATTTGTTACTACATTGAAGATTGTTACAAATCAGAATTTGTTATAGTCTCTCTGTTTGTTTAGGGTGATTTGTTCGATCCCTATATTGTTGATATTCTTTGATGCAGTGATCATCCTTTGAAAGAAAGTATGCCACTAGATCGGTTATTTCCTCTAGTGACAATTCTGTTATTGATGCTTTTACCGAGTTGCGTATTTCTTTCTCAATATCTGAAGTCTTACGTTCATTGTTAAAGTGTATTCTGTTCAGGACAGCTCTGTTTGTTACGCTGCCTTCCAAGTGGTCAGTGTGATATTCTTCACACGGTTCTAAGGCTTCTATAGGTACGATGAGCGGTCGTTCGGTCGCTTCCCTAGGTTGGAAGATATAGTAATTCTTTACCGGGTCGAAATTACGGAGTGTTCCAATCGTGTATTCCCATTTGAGTTTGTATCCATAATTAAGAAAATAGGGTGACGTTAGTTGATCGTTTATGTGTAAATAACTTTTCGTAGTGTTCTTGTTCTTGTCTCGTAAAAACGTATAGTATATTAAATTGTGAATCAGCTTTGTTTTATGTACTCTGTAATTATTGTTCTGGACATCCTTTGGTGTCGGATGGAGGAAGTTAAAGCTTAGTTGAAAAAACTGGTGGTCAAAAACGCTGTAAGCGGAAAGGTCTTGTGATGCCTTTGCTACGAGATTATCAAATGTACATGTTATAGGTATTCTAAATTCATAGTCGTAGTCGTACAAAAAACGTTCTGTGAGACTGTAAAATTGTTTCAAATTGGATACGCTGTCTGATGGTACTTATCGCGTCCCATATTTTTGGTGCTACGTTTAACTGTATTCGTGTTCTCAGAGGGTAATGGTGGGAAAAATTCAGAAATACGATCCTTCAGGTTGTGTAACGGTGCCATTACAAAGTTGTAGTCCCTTGAATCGAATGGCATTTCAAACCAATTACGATAACTTAACAGTGGGTTATAGTTGCTGTTATGGGGTTTGTTCAGTGTTCGGGGATCTTTGTCCTGAAACCATATTGTTTCCATGACTGTTGCTGTAGGGGATTGTTCGTTAGTAGATTGGTGGAAAAATGATTTCCGACTGTCGCTTCGGGGTGTTACGGCGTACGGGAAGCGTAAATTGTTCGGTCTAATATGTGACCGATATCTATGTGATATGCGTTGTTGAACGTGATATTGCGGTAACTCGTGTTCGTTATCGCTTGGTGGAGGTGGTCGTACTGGAGGTGGGTAATTAGGTAAAGGTGGCGAGTGGTGATCGTTACGTGGTCTGTTATTCTGATAACTATGTACGCTAGTACTAGTTCCTTGTTCTGTTATATTTGTTCTATTGGAAAAGGAATCTGGATTGCGTTTATCTGTTTGCTTTCTCTTTGTTACTTGTTCCTTTATTACCTGAGCAACCTCTTTGGGTGCTGGTTGGTTCAACGCTGTCTGTGTGTTTTGATCGGAAGTGGCGCATTCCACTTCGACTCTCATAGTTGTTATCCTGTCGTTCGGGTTGTCGAAACGATCCTCTGTTTGCGTGCTACAGTCAGAGGCATTATCACAAATTGTTCCTGGACTGGAACGTCCTGATCCGGAACTAGTTCTCCTTCCTCAACATCGTAGCTGAGGGGCGAATCTGCTCTGTATGGGTTCTCTGGTTCATAGTCCATTTTGTGTGCCATTTCGTCTGTTGTTTGCTGAAAGGTAATTCAATTTGTTACATATTCTTAACTTTGTATTAATTACAATTTATTGTTACAGGTGTATATATGAAACGTTGTTCATTCACTTTGTTACAAACACACTTGTTATCAGTGTTATCTTTGTTAATATCTTTTATCAGTTACACAGTTACTATTCATTTGTCGGTATTATGTTTTTTGAAGACAATGTTCATTCATATTCGTACAAGGATATAATGGTTAGTACCAATGTGTTGTTTGTTATATATGTAATAAGTTTACATGTATTTTTACAGATATCTGTGGAATATGCTAAGTGTGTTAAATATAAATACAATAAAATACAAAAAAAAATATATGTAATTAGTGAATAGTATGTGGTTTTGGAAAAGTAAAGAGAGTGTCTATTATTATAAAAGAATGTCTTTGCAGTAATATAAAACTTGTTAGTTGTTCATGATTGAGTGCCGATTACACTTCATATGTACCTGCCGAATGAGTGTCGAAATATGTGACTTCATTCGTGTGTGGTTGGTCATCATTTTTCAGAATATCTAAGCTATGACTGCGGTTATGCATTTTATTAGCTGCTAATTTCAACTGATTGAAATCTATAGGTGGAGGGTTTTGTATTTCTATTAGTTTTACTGATGGAATGAGGTTTTGTTGATTTGTTGATGTAGATGATGGTTGCGGAATTTCGTATGGTGTTGTTTTATTAATACTTAGAGGAGGTTCATATGAACTTCCCTGAAAGGTTGATGATTGTTGTTGTAAGTTAGGCGCACTAGGGATGGGTGTTATATGTGGTGTAGTAATGGATGTTGCTTGAGGTGTATTAAAAGATACATTATTTCCTAGACATTGATATGCAGGTGGTGGAGTGATTAGTTGTGGTAATAGTATAGGTAGTTTGTTTTCAGTTATCGTTTCTAATGGTTCAATTTTTAATGGTTCTTGTTTGTATTTTCTTTCTGGCAATGGTGGTTTTTGTTTCTTCGGTGGTGAATCTATTGTCCGTAATTGTAGTCCTTTATCTGTTCTGCAAATGGTTGCATTATAGTGTTTGTAATTAGTGTCAATATAAACTTGTGATGGTTTATCATTGTCGTTGTGATCTGTTATATGTGTTATATCTGAAGAGTGTCGTCGAAAAATGTTCTTCCGTGGTTGATTATGTTTATTATGTTTAGTATATTGTGAATAGTTCTCGTCACTATCGTGACTATTTTCTTCTTCTTGAATTTGTGCTACTAGTTGTGTTAATGTCTGTGAGAATATACCAAATATTCCTGTTAAGAGTATTTTTGTAAAATTGCTTGTTTGCCAATTGCCTTATGAATTGCAAAAGCGTTGTAGAATTTTATTATAAGATTTGTTAAAAATAGTATCATGCTAATCATGGCGTATATGATTGCCATTTTTTCTAAGATGTACCATGGCCGACCAAAAATTGATAATATCTGTTCTTTTAGCCATGCTCCATCAAAAATTTCTTTCCAGTTTACACTAGGTTGGTCGATTTGGAAGTTATATCCATTAATATTTAGATCTTTTAACCATTTTAGTGATTGTTCATAATTTTTGTATGTTTGGAGTAATCCGATTTGTTCAAGTTCTAGTAATTTTTGTGCGTTTGCTGATGTAGCTTCCTGTAATGGTTTTTTGCGGTCTCGCATGTATTCGTGTAATAAATCTCGTTTTCGTTCTTGTATTAATTGTTCTCTACTGTATATTCCACTTTCTATCGAACTTGCTTTACTAAACATGTTGTCTAGTACTATTTCTTCAGGTGAAATAGTGTTCAGTATTGTTTCAACTTTTACAGGGTATGGTGTAACTCTGTATCTCGCTGTTCCTTCTGTGTCAATTGATATTAACTGATCAAAGTTACTATGTGAACATGGGACTTTTTTCGCCCATAAGTATGTTTGTCGTGTTAATTGGTGTACGTATTGTACTCTGTTTTTGTATAGAATTGGTATTTTGTAATAACATTCGCGTGTTTGCGGTACATATAGAGGTGAAGATTTTTTCGCGCATTTGTACATTTTCATCACATTTACTCCTTCTTGTTTAACAAATATTGATCGGTCTCCAGTGAGGATGTATCCTAATAGTGGAGTGTTCTTTTGTACTTGTGTTAATGTTAATTGTCTAAGGTTTCTAGTTTGTTCGCAAATTTGTGAATAGAATTTAATAGCTTGTAGACTTATTCGTGAGTAAATGTTACTCATATAAAGATCCATTTTCATGTTCAAATGTGTGTTTTCGTTTACAAAACCATAGTAGTATTGTTTGTTATCTTCGTCTTCATATCGTGTTCGTTCTGATATTATTTGTTCTGGTTTTATTCGTATAAATTTTTCGTCGTCAAATTTATCTTTCTTTCTTGTTACTTTTTGTCCAGTATGCATATCGAATCCGTATTCGTAGATGATGTATATATCATCATATTCTGTTTTGTGTAATGGTTGGAGTGAGCCACACTCGCGTTCGACGAGTGGGAATACTTCGAATCTAGTTGCGATTGTGTCTGTTTTGTTTAATTTTATTTTTTGTGTTACGTCTGGTTGTTGGACTGTTGTCCATTCAGCGTTTGTTTCTATCCAATATCTATCTTGATATTTTACCATGAATGCGTCAAATCTAATTAGTTCAAATAGTTGACAATGGGTTTGTGGTTCCCATACTATTGTTGCTTTTGTTAATGGTGTTGGGAGGCATTCTCCTTTACGGAGATCGCAGGGTAGTTTTGTTCCCATATATGATATTTCTTCGTTATCAAGGTTTAGTATCAGCGATACTTCATGTATTTCTAGTGTCCAATCTAATATATCTATTCTATTTTGTTTTCGTGGTCCTTTCATGCAATTGGATTGTGCATTTTTTATTGCGTTTGGTATCCACATGGGATTTGTGTAGTCATAAACTATTCGTCCGTATGGCGGTACTAATGGGGTATTCATATCGAATTGTATTGGACCTTGCATTTCTTCAATCTTTTTCTGAAGTGGTGGATTTGCGATGTAGTTGAATGATATATTATATCTTGTTGGTTTATATCTTGTGTTTTTGAGTAAATTTTTTCTAGCGAGTTTGTTTCGAACTTCGTCCGCATCTAATATTTTTGTTCTTTGTGCATCTGATACGTAATAACTTGGTCTGTTTGCTCTAATGTAGTCGGTGTGTTGTGAACACCATTCTACACGTTCTTTAATTGTTCCTGCAACTGCGTATGCTTTTATTTCTACTGCTTGTGCTTTTGATAATAACTGTTCTTGTTTTTGTCATATCTAGATCTAATGGTTTGAATTTGCATGTGCTAATTTTGTTTAGTTCGTAGTATTTGACATTTGTGATTTCTTCTGCATCACAATCATAGTGTTCTATGAATATATCTTGTGGTCCGGTTGCGGAGCCGTTAATATTCTGTCCAGTTAATTCTACAAAATCTATTTGTGTTTGTCTTTTTTGTCGTTTATTGTTCATATTGAACTTTTCCAGTATACTATCTGTTAATAGTTCTCTATAGAAATTCCAATTTCGTGTCCATTTGTCGATAGCTATTTCCCACATAGCTTCGTAATCTGAATAGTTTTTTGTGTTATTTGATTCTTCTACTTTAGTATTATTGAGATATCTTGGAGAAGTGTTGGTGTGATTGTGTTGGAATACATAATGTTGGAGGTTATCATATTTTTGTGGATTAAATGTGTGGTAATTATTAATAGTATTGTAATTTTTTGTGTTGTTTTTATTTTTAAAGCGTTGAATTTGTATTTCCATGTTTTCGTTGATACGGTCTTTAATGCGTTGTCTAGCTTCATTTTTTAGTCTATTTTCCATTTGTATTTTTGTTTCTACTTTCATATATATGTATATTATTATTAATGATAATATGAGTATAATAGCTTTCAGTTGAAGCGACATGTGTTTGATAGACCTGTATGTGGATTGTAAAATGTTGCAAACCCTAAAGTTCAGTGTTCAGTGTTCGGGGATCTTTGTCCTGAAACCATATTGTTTCCATGACTGTTGCTGTAGGGGATTGTTCGTTAGTAGATTGGTGGAAAAATGATTTCCGACTGTCGCTTCGGGGTGTTACGGCGTACGGGAAGCGTAAATTGTTCGGTCTAATATGTGACCGATATCTATGTGATATGCGTTGATGAACGTGATATTGCGGTAACTCGTGTTCGTTATCGCTTGGTGGAGGTGGTCGTACTGGAGGTGGGTAATTAGGTAAAGGTGGCGAGTGGTGATCGTTACGTGGTCTGTTATTCTGATAATTATGTACGCTAGTACTAGTTCCTTGTTCTGTTATATTTGTTCTATTGGAAAAGGAATCTGGATTGCGTTTATCTGTTTGCTTTCTCTTTGTTACTTGTTCCTTTATTACCTGAGCAATCTCTTTGGGTGCTGGTTGGTTCAACGCTGTCTGTGTGTTTTGATCGGAAGTGGAGCATTCCACTTCGACTCTCATAGTTGTTATCCTGTCGTTCGGGTTGTCGAAACGATCCTCTGTTTGCGTGCTACAGTCAGAGGCATTATCACAAATTGTTCCTGGACTGGAACGTCCTGATCCGGAACTAGTTCTCCATCCTCAACATCGTAGCTGAGGGGCGAATCTGCTCTGTATGGGTTCTCTGGTTCATAGTCCATTTTGTGTGCCATTTCGTCTGTTGTTTGCTGAAAGGTAATTCAATTTGTTACATATTCTTAACTTTGTATTAATTACAATTTATTGTTACAGGTGTATATATGAAACGTTGTTCATTCACTTTGTTACAAACACACTTGTTATCAGTGTTATCTTTGTTAATATCTTTTATCAGTTACACAGTTACTATTCATTTGTCGGTATTATGTTTTTTGAAGACAATGTTCATTCATATTCATACAAGGATATAATGGTTAGTACCAATGTGTTGTTTGTTATATATGTAATAAGTTTACATGTATTTTTACAGATATCTGTGGAATATGCTAAGTGTGTTAAATATAAATA
The DNA here is from genome assembly GCF_964194025.1 of Convolutriloba macropyga. Classification (NCBI taxonomy): domain Eukaryota; kingdom Metazoa; phylum Xenacoelomorpha; order Acoela; family Convolutidae; genus Convolutriloba; species Convolutriloba macropyga. The sequence goes on from NC_134469.1 coordinate 33,314,652, forward strand.
CAATAAAATACAAAAAAAATATATGTAATTAGTGAATAGTATGTGGTTTTGGAAAAGTAAAGAGAGTGTCTATTATTATAAAAGAATGTCTTTGCAGTAATATAAAACTTGTTAGTTGTTCATGATTGAGTGCCGATTACACTTCATATGTACCTGCCGAATGAGTGTCGAAATATGTGACTTCATTCGTGTGTGGTTGGTCATCATTTTTCAGAATATTTAAGCTATGACTGCGGTTATGCATTTTATTAGCTGCTAATTTCAACTGATTGAAATCTATAGGTGGAGGGTTTTGTATTTCTATTAGTTTTACTGATGGAATGAGGTTTTGTTGATTTGTTGATGTAGATGATGGTTGCGGAATTTCGTATGGTGTTGTTTTATTAATACTTAGAGGAGGTTCATATGAACTTCCCTGAAAGGTTGATGATTGTTGTTGTAAGTTAGGCGCACTAGGGATGGGTGTTATATGTGGTGTAGTAATGGATGTTGCTTGAGGTGTATTAAAAGATACATTATTTCCTAGACATTGATATGCAGGTGGTGGAGTGATTAGTTGTGGTAATAGTATAGGTAGTTTGTTTTCAGTTATCGTTTCTAATGGTTCAATTTTTAATGGTTCTTGTTTGTATTTTCTTTCTGGCAATGGTGGTTTTTGTTTCTTCGGTGGTGAATCTATTGTCCGTAATTGTAGTCCTTTATCTGTTCTGCAAATGGTTGTATTATAGTGTTTGTAATTAGTGTCAATATAAACTTGTGATGGTTTATCATTGTCGTTGTGATCTGTTATATGTGTTATATCTGAAGAGTGTCGTCGAAAAATGTTCTTCCGTGGTTGATTATGTTTATTATGTTTAGTATAATGTGAATAGTTCTCGTCACTATCGTGACTATTTTCTTCTTCTTGAATTTGTGCTACTAGTTGTGTTAATGTCTGTGAGAATATACCAAATATTCCTGTTAAGAGTATTTTTGTAAAATTGCTTGTTTGCCAATTGCCTTATGAATTGCAAAAGCGTTGTAGAATTTTATTATAAGATTTGTTAAAAATAGTATCATGCTAATCATGGCGTATATGATTGCCATTTTTTCTAAGATGTACCATGGCCAACCAAAAATTGATAATATCTGTTCTTTTAGCCATGCTCCATCAAAAATTTCTTTCCAGTTTACACTAGGTTGGTCGATTTGGAAGTTATATCCATTAATATTTAGATCTTTTAACCATTTTAGTGATTGTTCATAATTTTTGTATGTTTGGAGTAATCCGATTTGTTCAAGTTCTAGTAATTTTTGTGCGTTTGCTGATGTAGCTTCCTGTAATGGTTTTTTGCGGTCTCGCATGTATTCGTGTAATAAATCTCGTTTTCGTTCTTGTATTAATTGTTCTCTACTGTATATTCCACTTTCTATCGAACTTGCTTTACTAAACATGTTGTCTAGTACTATTTCTTCAGGTGAAATAGTGTTCAGTATTGTTTCAACTTTTACAGGGTATGGTGTAACTCTGTATCTCGCTGTTCCTTCTGTGTCAATTGATATTAACTGATCAAAGTTACTATGTGAACATGGGACTTTTTTCGCCCATAAGTATGTTTGTCGTGTTAATTGGTGTACGTATTGTACTCTGTTTTTGTATAGAATTGGTATTTTGTAATAACATTCGCGTGTTTGCGGTACATATAGAGGTGAAGATTTTTTCGCGCATTTGTACATTTTCATCACATTTACTCCTTCTTGTTTAACAAATATTGATCGGTCTCCAGTGAGGATGTATCCTAATAGTGGAGTGTTCTTTTGTACTTGTGTTAATGTTAATTGTCTAAGGTTTCTAGTTTGTTCGCAAATTTGTGAATAGAATTCAATAGCTTGTAGACTTATTCGTGAGTAAATGTTACTCATATAAAGATCCATTTTCATGTTCAAATGTGTGTTTTCGTTTACAAAACCATAGTAGTATTGTTTGTTATCTTCGTCTTCATATCGTGTTCGTTCTGATATTATTTGTTCTGGTTTTATTCGTATAAATTTTTCGTCGTCAAATTTATCTTTCTTTCTTGTTACTTTTTGTCCAGTATGCATATCGAATCCGTATTCGTAGATGATGTATATATCATCATATTCTGTTTTGTGTAATGGTTGGAGTGAGCCACACTCGCGTTCGACGAGTGGGAATACTTCGAATCTAGTTGCGATTGTGTCTGTTTTGTTTAATTTTATTTTTTGTGTTACGTCTGGTTGTTGGACTGTTGTCCATTCAGCGTTTGTTTCTATCCAATATCTATCTTGATATTTTACCATGAATGCGTCAAATCTAATTAGTTCAAATAGTTGACAATGGGTTTGTGGTTCCCATACTATTGTTGCTTTTGTTAATGGTGTTGGGAGGCATTCTCCTTTACGGAGATCGCAGGGTAGTTTTGTTCCCATATATGATATTTCTTCGTTATCAAGGTTTAGTATCAGCGATACTTCACGTATTTCTAGTGTCCAATCTAATATATCTATTCTATTTTGTTTTCGTGGTCCTTTCATGCAATTGGATTGTGCATTTTTTATTGCGTTTGGTATCCACATGGGATTTGTGTAGTCATAAACTATTCGTCCGTATGGCGGTACTAATGGGGTATTCATATCGAATTGTATTGGACCTTGCATTTCTTCAATCTTTTTCTGAAGTGGTGGATTTGCGATGTAGTTGAATGATATATTATATCTTGTTGGTTTATATCTTGTGTTTTTGAGTAAATTTATTCTAGCGAGTTTGTTTCGAACTTCGTCCGCATCTAATATTTTTGTTCTTTGTGCATCTGATACGTAATAACTTGGTCTGTTTGCTCTAATGTAGTCGGTGTGTTGTGAACACCGTTCTACACGTTCTTTAATTGTTCCTGCAACTGCGTATGCTTTTATTTCTACTGCTTGTGCTTTTGATAATAACTGTTCTTGTTTTTGTCATATCTAGATCTAATGGTTTGAATTTGCATGTGCTAATTCTGTTTAGTTCGTAGTATTTGACATTTGTGATTTCTTCTGCATCACAATCATAGTGTTCTATGAATATATCTTGTGGTCCGGTTGCGGAGCCGTTAATATTCTGTCCAGTTAATTCTACAAAATCTATTTGTGTTTGTCTTTTTTGTCGTTTATTGTTCATATTGAACTTTTCCAGTATACTATCTGTTAATAGTTCTCTATAGAAATTCCAATTTCGTGTCCATTTGTCGATAGCTATTTCCCACATAGCTTCGTAATCTGAATAGTTTTTTGTGTTATTTGATTCTTCTACTTTAGTATTATTGAGATATCTTGGAGAAGTGTTGGTGTGATTGTGTTGGAATACATAATGTTGGAGGTTATCATATTTTTGTGGATTAAATGTGTGGTAATTATTAATAGTATTGTAATTTTTTGTGTTGTTTTTGTTTTTAAAGCGTTGAATTTGTATTTCCATGTTTTCGTTGATACGGTCTTTAATGCGTTGTCTAGCTTCATTTTTTAGTCTATTTTCCATTTGTATTTTTGTTTCTACTTTCATATATATGTATATTATTATTAATGATAATATGAGTATAATAGCTTTCAGTTGAAGCAACATGTGTTTGATAGACCTGTATGTGGATTGTAAAATGTTGCAAACCCTAAAGTTTGTTTCGTATATCTATCGAATTTGTATATAAATTCATTGCAGATGAAAGGTGCTGGGATTGTTGTTGTGACTATTGATGGTGTTGTAGCGTGAAATGGATGGTTAAATATAGTGTTATATTTTATTGTTGTGTTAAATTTAAGTTCAAGGGATGGTGTCGCTAGAACGTTAAGGGCTGCGTTGCGCTGGCGATGTGTTAGATTTAAAGTATTTGTAGGTCTATTTCTTGACCAATTGGTTAGTGTATCACCAAGGTTGGTAGGTCCGTATAACGGTGGGGATGGATTCCAAGTTTTGTGATCTAATGGGAAGAGATATGTGTGTTCATTTGTTCTACTTTGAGTTGGGGGTTACAATTAGGTATGGGGGTTGATCCAACTCGTCCTGGATGGCTTGATGGTAATCTAATGTCGGGTATGATTGATGATGGGGATAATACTGTATTTCTGGGGGGTTGTAAAGTGTTTGGAATTTCAACTCTTGGTACGCTTACTGATGTGTTTGATGATGATGTTTGATTTGTTCTTACTGGTGTTGTATTTGTACTTGTGGATTGTGGTGATGTTGCTGACAAAAGTGAACTATTAGGTGAATGTAATGGTTGTACTCGAAAATGTTCTTGAACAAAGTTAAAGTCTTGTCTCTGTGAGAATGTCGGTGGCAAAAATGGATTTGCTCTTAGTTCGGATGGTGTTGGTGTATGATCAGTATTGGCACTTGAGTGTTCACTTGGTGAACTGAGACTAAAATTGTGTAGTGTAGGTGTTCCTGTTCTACTTGGTGGTTCGGAGTGTCCTGTTTCTAAAGGTCTTATATTAGATTCTATGTCTGTTGAGCCATATGATACTAATGTTGAGTCTTGTGTACAGAATGACAATGACGATCGACAAGTCGTGCTCTTAAAAGTTCTCTTCTTTCCGGTCATTCCCGTCGTACAGTATACGGGTTTTCGTTATCTGGATTTAGCGTATCATCTATTTCTGGTGAAGTTGGAATGTTTGTTAGGTCTGTGACTTCGTTATGGTGTGGTCTTTCTGGGTGATTGTTACTTTGATTATTACTTGATGACGCAATTTTTGCGGGCTATTTGTTATGCTCCTGAGCCAGGTCCGTGGGGTGGGATATTAATGAATGGTGGTTGTAAAATAATGAGTGGTGTTAATTCTTGTCCTGGTGTATGTGTTTGTGCTCCTAAGTTTGATATCCAAATTTCGTTATGATCTAATCTGAGATTTAACTGATATATTATAAGGTTACCGTATAATTGAGAGTTTTCTGGAAATCCGATTTGTAGATAGAATTTTTGTGAGTGTAGGGTGTAGTAGATGGATTCTTCAATATCAGGAATAGGATAAATTTTTATGGATATAGAAAATGTTCTATTAGATTTAAACACATTCGAATGAAAAAGTAAATTATAATTGCAATCTTAATAAATTTAAATATTTCTTGTTCTATAATATCTATATTAGATTTGCAGATATGAAATATATCAGAGTGTATTTCATGCATAGGTTGTCATTATTGTACTGGTGGGCTTGCATAGACAACTCTACGGTTTCGAACGATTTCAGTTATGGTTACTATAGCTAGATACGTTGAAATTACTACGATACACGGAACGAGAAAAATAGTTAAGAAAAATATTACTTTAGATAATAGTAAGTAGGTTGCTATTAATGCTTCTGTAAAATCAATTCTTGAAACTAATTTTATCTGTTCTTTATGTTTTTGTGTATGTTAGTGTGAATGTTAGTGTAAATTAGATACAATGCTTCACTGAAAAGTGACAGTTATTTACTGTTGTAACTGACACTTAGCGGTGTCGCATTATCAAATTTTGTGAGAGTTAAAATGATACGTGATAGATGACTATGACAATGAGTGGTATCATTCCTGTTGTTACTTCTTTGTTCTGTCGTCAATAAGGTTTATAGCTTCCTTTTTTAAAACTACTAGAAAGACTGTGTGTAACTCGTTCAAGTTTACACACTCTTGAGTGTTAATCTGTTGTTTCAGTACTTCAAATTCTGTGATTGTTTCCGTACACGGTGCTGTGTTTTTAAGTAAATCAAAATGTTTTTCTCCCCAAAAGAGTTTTATCTCTTGTTTTGTTTTTGTTATTCCTTCTATGATAAAGAGATAATTTTGAGGTGATACTTTACAATTTGTTAGTCGAACGCTGTCGTCGTCAAAATGTATATGACTGCTAGGTGGGTAGTCAAGTTCAATAAAATTGTCTACTTGGACCGATATTCTGATGACAAGTTGATTTTTACTAAATGAATTCAAAAATTCTGAAACTGACAACATAGGTGGTGTTTCATTATGATGGTGACTATAATGATGTATGAGTCTTTCTGAAATGAAATTAAGGTAATTCAGTTTTACCTGTTTTGTCGAGTTGTTTTCGGTAGAAAGTTGATAAAGATGTGAAAGAAATTTCTAAAGACAGTTGATACAAATTGGTTCTGAATGATTTCAGAAATACTGAGGATTGAAATTTTTTATTCTGTTTAAGAATGAGGCTTGAGATAGTTTATGATTCAAGAGATTATCTCTACAATTGAGAGTCGACAATGAAATATTGTTGAATTTGGAATAATTTTAAGATTCTGTGTTGGATTTGGAACGGAGTTTTTGTTTTAGTTTCAACTTTTCTGACCAGCTTAGCTGAAAATGAGAGAATTTGTGTAGAATTGAGAAAATGAGAGAATTTTTCTGATTCGAGAGGGGTTGTGATTTGTACAAGACAAAATCGGAGTTGTGATTTTTACTCAAATGTTTGGGGCTCTCTACAATGTTGGTGACATTTTCATATCTTCCGTTTTTCTTTCTTGGTTCTTGAAGTTGCCAATTTTTCTAATTTTCTGGTTTTAATTAGTATTTTGAATTGTTATCCTTTGATCGATAAGTGTCTTTTGTAGATATTCTGTGGCTTTCTTGTTACTGTATTCTTCTTGTAATTGGTATGTTTGAGAGTAATTGGTATGTTTGATTGGTTACTGACGTTATAGTTTTGCTAGTTGGTAAGATACCAATTAGGAAGTTACCAATACCAATTATAATAGTTGTAATTGGTTTCGAGTAGGTTTTTTATTGATGGTGTTCAATGATGGTGTTCAGTGAAGATGGTGTCTCCATCTGCTTGCTTTGGAAATCCTTTGATATTTTAGTGCTAATGAGCTAGTTTAGTGCTAATGTTCGTTAAATGGTGCAGAAAAGGTGCAAATGGTTGGTGCAAGTGTTGCAAATGGTGCGAACTGTTAATTAGTCCTTTTGTTAGCAATGTCTTGCGCTGATGGATGGTATTGTGTTGAAATGTCTACTCCAACACGTTATTGATCGTGTTAGATCTATTTTGTTAATCACCATTTGGTAAAGGTGGTAAATGTTAGTTGAGTTGACATTTGTAGTTTGTTACTAATTGCGTCTGCCTGGGAGCCGTTTATCCCGGTACTTTGTTGTTCAAGTCTCTTCATCTTACTGATGAAGATGGTTGTTTTAATCCTTTTACTGTTTAAATGATTTGTTTGTTTACTAATGAGGTATTTTGTTGTTAATGAGGACTATGACGTCCGTCTTTTTAACGTCCGTTTTTGCTTATGACGTAGGTTTGGGTTATGACGTTTTATTTGTTAAAATGTCATTGTGAAATGTTTATTTAGCCGAAGGTCATTCGACCGATTAATGAGATTTGAACTAAATTATATTTGTATGTTTCAGGTGATGAATCATCTCACCCTGGATTGTTACTGTCTGTGTTGTTACATGTAAGCTGTAACATACGTATTGTTACAACGAATGAATTGTTATTTTATTCTTACTGGATTGTTACGCATGATTATATCACTATTTGGTTATTATTTGGCGTGTATATGTGTGAAATAGTTCTTTTAGGCTAACGGTGTTCGTAAACAGTGTTATATGTTGTTGTCTTTGTTCTGTATTGTTATTGTGTTACTCGTTTTAAAAAGAGGAAGTTATTCCAATTTACAAAGAGGAAGTTATTCTTTTCTTTTATATTTATGTTGTTTGTGTCGAATTCATTATTTTCTATTTCGTATTCGTTTTAGTGGTTTCCTGTTTTGTAATATTAGTAATTTTGCTTTACCTGTTCCGTATAATTATTATTAGTGTTCCCTTTTTTATATTATTTATTGTTTTGTAATAAATTGTTTATTATTAATGTTGATTTCTACAAGATATCTATTCCATTCCGTGAGTCCTCGATCGTAGAGGATATTGTTATTTGATTCAATTTGTTATTTGAGATTTGTTTATTGTTTTTTACTTCAATTAACTTCAAAATCGTCTATTCCAGTTCCAAGCCTGTGAACATCAAAATACCGTTTGTTTTTTGTTTTATTGTGTTTTGATATTTTGTTTACATGAAATTACCATGACTTAATCATTAGCGATTGGTTCAGGGGCTACTATCATAACCAATTTGTTTTATAGTAGTTATTTGTTATTTACTATTACTTGTTGCTTGCCTTGTATTGTTTTATTTGTTTTTTGGTATCTGTTGTTTTATTTGTCAGTGGATTTATGTGGCGGAGACCTGTGTTGGAGATGGATGTATCCGGAGGTGATAGTGACCGTGAGAGGAGATTGTGACTTGAGGTGTGTGAAGAAGGTGTATGACGGAGATATGTATAACGAAGGAAGATGTTGATGATGAAGATAGTATTCACCGTTTTGTTAAACATTATTTACTTTATTATTTGTTGTTGAAGGTGTTCATACATTTTGAGAATTTGTGATCTCATATATTTGAAAAGTTATATTGTGTGGTCGATCTGGTGAACGGCAGTCTGAGGTTTGTTATAAACTATGTTTTTAACGGTTGGGGGTTGGGTTAGGTGAAATCTGATATTAACACTTTCTAAATTGATATGATTTGTACTTTTTGTGTATTATCAGTATTAATTTTTTGAAAATAGATGTTCTTTTTGAATGACTTTAATTTCGGTGGTGTACACACGGGTTCGGGTTAGGTAAGTGTGTTAGTAGAAATACTGAATGTATACCGGGTCCAAGTTTGGGTACATGCAAGTCTATTACAAAGCTGGAAAATACATAGTGTTTGTTAGCAGAATATTATTCTGTATAAAGATAGGTAGACATGAATATAATTCACGGATAGTATAGTTAGTATGTAGGATGTATATTATATATATATATATATATATATATATATTTATATATATCGATATACTAATATTAGTAAGCAATGTAATAACTTATTATGTTGGAGTAGTAGCTTTAGCTTGTGTAGTAATAGGTTGAGCTTGTGTGTTAATAGTTGTTAGTATGAATTATCATAGTTTCGTTTAAGGAATTACATATTTATTAATATTATGTAATTATTTATTATTAATATTATTATTATTATTATTTTTACACTTTTGCTAGTGTAGTGTGACATTCCTTTTCCGAAGGTTATATTGATGTTCATGTTTTGTATCCGGGTTGTGGACATTTTTTTGAACATGGGTCGATGTTTCTGGTTGTTTCAATGTTGGTATTTCTTTTGTTAGGAGATAATTTTTAGTTCTAATTTGATGTGCTTCTCTTTTGGATAATATGGTACAATGTGATTTCTGTGTATTGTTATTTGTTCTTTATTGTTGTCTTTTAATGTATGTTGTTGCAGTTGGTTTATCAACAATCAAGTATGGTCCTGTTTTTAATGGTAATAGTTTTTTCGATACTCCTTCATTCTGTTGTTGGTTAGTGACTAAGACAAAGGTATTTTTCTCAAGTGATTTTGCTGTTCGAAATCGAGTGTTCATTTCATCTGTTAGCTTCCTTCTGTTTTGTAGAATTTTTGTTATCTTTTGATATGTATCAATGTAGTGTTTCTCTTTGTCAAGGAACCATTTTGCGAATGTTCCTTTTTGTAATTTTGCGATTTTAGGGTGATTGAAATGGTTTTCTAAGTGTGTATGTGTAGGTTGTGTGTTACATGCACTTTTATCTGATGGGTTGCAATTTCCCATCTCGTCCGTTGTTGTTCCGAGTTTTATTTTTGTTGGTTTTCTTGGTTTCTGACTGAAAACAACTTCATAAGGTGACATACCTAATCGTGTTTGATATTGTGTATTGTATGCGTATGGGAAGAATTTTGATTTTCGTGACCAGTTATTGTACTTTTCATTCAATAATGTTCTAATGAATTGTCCAATTATTTTATTTGTTCCTTCCACTAGTCCGTTTGTCCAAGGTGCATATATCGTACTAGGTTTAAACTTTATTTCGAAATAATTACATAAATGTGTTAATTCCGTATTAATGTATTCAGATCCGTTGCCGGATCGGATTTCTTCGGGTAGTCCGAATTTCACGAACCAATGTTCAAATAATGCTGTAAATGCGTAATGTGCATTGTTCTTTGGTGCACACATTATGAGAACATAATGTGAAAAGGCGTCAACTATTACAAAGATGTAATTATTACCTTCTGATGTTGGGTAAATTGGTCCTTTTGTATACATCATTATCATCTCGTTAAAGTAAGTTTTTGTTGGCGCTAATTGTTCTTGTTTACTTTTCAATTTTGTGTTAGCAAACACTTTGTTTGTTTGACATTGTATACAATCTGCAATAAGTATTTTTATCCAAGTTGTAAGGTTTGGAAAGTAGTAGTTTTCCATTATATTTCGTTTTGTTTTTTCGAGTCCTGTGTGACCTACTATGTCTATACAATGGTTTTCGTAAAATGTGCATAGTAATAGTGTTAGTGGTAGACAGATTCGTTGTATTGATTTTTTATGAACATTTACGATTTTGATTAGTTCAGATGTTTCGTCAATAATGATCGATTTGTATTTTCTGAAGTATGCGAATAGTCCACTATTTCCACGTATGTCCATTGTTACTGAATGTGGTTTACTGTTATGTTTTTTCCACATCTTCACTTTGTGAAGTACAGGGTCTAATATTTGAGTTTCTTTTATTAGTTTTTCTGTTCCTTTTTTTTCGTCATAGAAAATGTCTGATATTTTTGTATTTTCATAGTTTTGTTTTTGTTGGATTCTTATGTTATTTATTAGTCTGAGGTAATCATCGTCATGATGAATTGTGTATGGTCCTTTTTGATTTTTCTCAATAATTAGGTCATCTTTCTCTATCGTTGGAGATTGCCAATTTTTTATTTTCGGTTTGTATTTTGGTATCAGATTAGTTTTTGTTTCTTTGTGATATTTTTCGTATGATATCGGGTGATATTCGTTTTTGTCAATATTAATTTCGAAATAATTGTTATGAATGTTTGCTAGTATGGGGTAGTGTATTCGTTCTATATTTTCGTCGTTTGTATTATTGCATATGCTATATTTGCATTCCAGGTTATTTGCGAATGGCGTCTTTGCAAAAAAACAATTTTATGTTTTCTGGTATTTCTACTGTAATGTCACGTGTTTTAGTAAAATGTTCTTCGTCAATTGTTCTGCTGAGGAGATCAGGAAGGGCTAAGTTTTTTTTCCTTCTGTCCAAATGATATGTAAGTTTGGAAATTTCATTAATATGAGTTGAAATCTGTAAACTCTATGGTTTGGTTTGTTCTTTTGAGTAAATAGGTAGATAATCGGTTTATGGTCTGTAAATAATACTATTGGGTGATTTGATCCTGTTAAAAGGAATTCGTACTCGGTTAATGCGAAAATGATTGCAGAGCATTCTCTGATCAATGTAGATAGTCGCATTTCTATAGGTGTGAACAATCTGGAATTTGCTGATATTAATTTCATTTTCTTTTCAGTTGAATGTTGTTGTAGCAGTGCTGCTCCAATGCCTGTATTCGATGCATCTGTTATGATATAAAATGGTTTTGTAGTGTCTGGCATCGTCAGTTCTAACTTGTGTGTTATTGTTTCTTTCATTTGTTCAAAAATTTTTTGATGTTCTTGTGTCCATTTGAAACCAGTTTCTTTGTGTAAGAGATTGTAGAATGGTTGTAGTATTGGCTGCATGCCATATACGTATTTTGCAAGAAAGTTAATTGTTCCTAAGTATCTTTGTAGTGCTTTCATGCTTTTCGGGGGTTCTAGTTTTTGAAAACCGTCAATTCTTGACGTCAGTGGTTTCACTTTTTTGTCCTCAATGATATGTCCAAGAAATTTGACTTTTTTCAACATAAAATATGTTTTATCAGGCGCTGCTTTGAGGTTCTCTTTTAAGAGTACTTTATGATATTCAATGAGTGTTTCGTACATTTGGTCGTATGAATTTGTTTGGATGAATATATCGGCAACATATGTTATTACTGTTCCTTTACGAATTAATGGATAAAGAAAGTGTGTTAATATCGATGAAAATGCTGCGGGTCCTACTGATATTCCGTAAAATAAACGTTTAAAGCAATATTGTTCATTGCCAATTGTAAAATGAGTGTATCTCATTGATTCTTCGTCTAATGGTATTTGATTGTATGCGCTATTTAGATCAGCTGTTGTAAATATTGTTCCATTTATGCGTGTTAGTGCGACATCAACAGGTTCAATCGGCCAATTACATTTTGATTCATCGATCATGCTATTTAAATATCGTGCATCTAGTACTATTTTTAATGATTCTCCCTTTCGTAATATAATTACTGGATTTGTAAAAGTATTTCCTGTAGATAGTTGTTCTTTGTTCACTGGTGCAATGATGTATTTTTTTAGTACGTCCAGTAGTTTCTGGATTCGTTCTCTTAAGTGTATCGGTACTTTGCTTATTCTTTGTTTTTTGAAAATTGCATCTTTCTTTATAGGTCTTTCCAACGTCAAATTTTGTTGTTGCGTAGACTTGTCTGTAGTCTAGTATGATTGTTACTACTTTTTCAAATTCGCTTTGGGTTAAATGTGAATGTTGAAAATCAAACATTTAAATTCTTTTTCTGATTCTGTATATTTATTAATATTAAATTTGCATTCGAAATTTGGTTTTCTTTCGAATGTTGCTACTTGTTCAATTGTTTCATTGTCCTGTATGTTCAGTATTTCGTTGATATCATTTTCGTTTTCATACGTTAAGTGATATAATGCTGTAAATAAATCTAGAGAATTAGTCTGATACATTTCTTCGTTTTGTTTTTTGAAAGTAATGTTTTGATACAAGAAACTAATTAAACCTTCATTAATTGTTATTTTGTGTTGATTTTTATTGACTAGGAATATGTCCATGAAGTGTTCTGTGTCTGTTGTATTTTTTTTATATCCGTAAATGATATTTTGTGGTACTTGTTAATTGGTTCGAAATAGTATTTTGAACTATAAATTATTTTTCCGTTTGACTTTTCCATTTGCTTGAATATGGGTATCGGGAATGTTATGCATTTGTGGTGTTCTTTTTAAAGGTAGATTGATTCATTGTTATAAACCGGGTATAGTCTAGAGTAGTCGGGGTATCCTTTTGTACTGTTCATGAAGAATGTAATGTCATTGTCTAAAATTGTATTAGTGTTTATTGTTAATTTGTTCGTATTTACATTTATTGTTTCTATATATTCCTTGAAGAATGGAGTTCCAAGTATGTTGTGATTACATTGAGTAACACAAAAATGAATGTTGAAGTTGTGTTGTATTTTATTTCTGTTGTTTGATATTCTATCTGGTGTTAGATTTAATGTTATTGTTCCAAATATTTCTATGGTTGTGTTATTTGCTGCTGTTAGTGTTTTGTTTGCTCGTTCGAGATGTATCTCAGGTATTTTATTTCATTCCAAGTGTTTTCATTTAAGAGGTTTAATGTTGCTCCAGAGTCCAGTAGAAAATCAATTTCTAATATTGGTTTTTGCTTCGTAAAGTCTCGTTCAAATTTGTTACACTGATACATTGGTAGTATCCATGTTGGGTTACTTTCTAGTGCATTCACTATAGTATTGCATGTGTCTTCGTTTGCATTATAAAATTTGTCAAGTATTTCTTGATCTTCATTTGATGATTCTGATGTGTATTTGTATTCATCAATGCCTGGTGGATCTTCATTTGGTCTATCTGTTTCTACATTATTTATTCTGGCTTTATTGTGATTATTATTGTATCTGTTTCCATCTGTTCTTCCGTCTTTTGAGTGATGTCTGTTGTTTTGTTCTCGGTGTGACGAATTTCTTCTATCGTTTCTATTGTTATTGTTTGAAAAATGTCTTATTGCTATTTGATCTTTGTCTGTATCTGTCAGTTCTATTTGAATCTCTGCTGTCGAATCTTTGTATGTTATAATAATTATTATTATTTCTGTTATATGGTGATTGGTGTCTTGATTGACTACGGTTTGTATATCTTGAGTTTGATCTACTATTGTTATATCTATTGTAACTATTGTTTCTGTTGTAGCTGTTTGTTCTACTTCTAATGAGATTGTTTCTGTTATAACTTGTGTTTCTACTATTATATTTGTTATTCGAATCGTTGTTTCTATTGTAATGTGACGTATTATTGTAGTTATTTCTTGATTGTGATCTATATGGTGTTCTACTTCTTGAACTGTTGTATACTGGTGATGTTGATGGTAGTTGTCTTCCGTTGACATTGTTGGAATCGATTCTTCTGTTCGGTAAATTTTGGTTATTTCTCATATGTCCATAAAATGTTTTTTCTTTGGGTCTTGGTATGTTTTCTCGTCTTGGTCTTTTAAAACATCGGCCTTTTGTGTGACCGTGTGAACTACAGTAACTGCAAAATAGTGCGAATTTTGGTCTTCCTTTAAAATTTTTTCTATCATATGTGTTATTTATTCCGTTTAGAACGTTACAGATCGTTCCTTCAAACTGTTCCAAGTCGTTTTGATTTAGGTCGCTTATATTATTACAAGCTACGTTCATTTGTTTTAAGTCATCATTAATGTTATTTGTAGTTTGGTTGATTTCATATAAACGTTAATGATTGTTTGTTATTGTTCTTGTTAAGTCTATTTGGTCTATTTTGTCAACTAGTGCTTTAAATGGCATTTCTGGTTCTCTTGGTGTTTGTTTATGGTTTGCATGTTTTTTCAATGCTGCTGTTTTTAGTTCATTGTCCAAACATCGTATGAATGTTTGATTCATTACACTATTTCTATAATCTTCTGTATATAGTGAATATGCTGTTTTGACTTGAAGTGTTTCTATTCTTAGAGCGAGTGATCGTAATGCTTCGTTTGTATGTTTTTGTAACTGTTGTAATACTATTTTTGCTTGTTGTTTTGATTTTTCTGAGTCAAACATATCGGAGAATTCTTTGCAAAATGTTTCCCAATCCAGTTTGATTTCACTCGGTAGAGTTGAATACCATTTTTGAGCTGGACCTTGTAGTGTGTGTAATATTAAGGCTGCTCTTTTTACTTTCCAATGGTGGTGTCCTGGTTTGTTTACTGGTTCTATACCACTGCTAAATATCATTGCTGCTACTATACTGTTTAGATATTCTTCCACGGTATATGCTGGATCTGTGCCATCAAATGGTCTTATTGTCGTTGCTACTGAACCACTGCTTATGTTTTGTTCAATTTGCGGTTCTTCGTTGATACTCATTGATGTCAATTGTTTATAGAATGGTAATGGGGGTTCTGTTACTGTTGTTTCTCTTTCTTCTGTTGTATTTGAATGTGTTGTACTTGGGGTTGATCGTCGTGTTCTAATTTCATGCCTGTTGTTTTGGATATTATTGTTTTCTACATTTCTGTTTTCTGTTCGCGTATTATATTGTATATTCATGTCATTTATCGTTCTTTCGAATCTGTTAAACATTGATTGTAACGCTTCGTCTTGTTTTCTTTCCATATTTTCGTTTATTTGTCTGAATTTGTTTTCTATATCGTCTATTAATTTATTTGTATGATTTGTTACTTTTTCAGTAATTTCGTCTTTTAAATCATTATAATTGTACATTCGTTGTTCCCAATGCAAATCGTGATTTTCATTGTTTTCGTTTAGTGAGCCTATATATGTATTATTTCTAATATATTCCTGGTTCATCGTTTGTTGAGTTTTCTTTCTAGCTCTCTGGTTTACTGTTGGTGGTATCCAGTTCCCAAATTTTATTTCTTTTTCTTTTTCGTCTGAATCGGAAATATATATTTCGTCTACGTTTTGTTGGTTTCCGAACAGTTTTGACGTTAGTGGTTTGTCAGGTTTTATTGTTGATTTTTGTTTTGATTGTAGACTTGTGTTTACTTGAACGTCTTTTGGTGTTGACGTATTTGTTAGTGTTTTTGATAGGCTAAATGATGAGGAACCTATCTGTCCTTGATCCGTTATTTGTACATACTCTTCTAGTCCCTGTATGTAATTTATACTGTCCGAACGTATTTTTAATGTACTTTCGAAGTGTGGTGAATAGTACTCACCGTCCCAGACGTGTCTAAGTTCGTCATTCAGATTTTCAATTTCTTCGATGAAAGTTTCTCCAAACTCTATTCGCTTTTCGTTAATGTGTTCAAAGTTATCTAACCAGAATAGGAATGTAATTTCGGAAATGATTTGAATAATATCAAACGTGGCTGTTTTTAATTCTGTTTTTAGTTCCATAATTTTTGTTAACCAATTATTGTAATTTATTATGTCGTTTCTGAGTCTACCGTTTACTGACTGTATTTGTTTTTGCTGTCCGTCTAAATATCCGATTGTGTTTCGAAATAGTTCGTATGATGTATTTGGTATTGCTTTTATTTTTAATCTGTCTTGTTTTTTCATGTCTTTTTAAGAATGTTCTAAACATATCTGATAGTTTTGTTTCATTTTGAAAATTCTAAAACGTTTTCTTGTTTTTTGTTTCATCTGTTAATGTGAATATATAATGTTTGTTAAGTTGGTCTCTACCCAGTAGTATTACTGGTAGATAATGTGCTAGATGGTTTCTATGAATAATAATTTGTTGTATGTGTTTTGTTTCTTTGAAGAAGTTATTCTTCAAATTTATTACTATTCTTTGTATTGTCTCGCGGTTTTCTGGCGGACAATCATCGGAGATTGTGCACGGTATTAAGTAATTGCTAGCATTTGTTTGTTGTAGATAACTACTGGCCATTGTTATTATTGTTCTGCTATATCTAGATATTGTTTTGTTTAATTGTTACTTTTTCCGTTATGGAGAATAAATGTGAAAACTTGTTATTTCAATATAGTTCGGCACTGGTCGCACCAGATAAGACGTGCACTGAGGTAGGGTTACCTTGAGAGGTTACTCTACTTCTGTCTTATGGAGTCTCAAGAATATAGTACAATCTTAAGGCTTACCTGACTAACTAAAGTTCTAGATCTCTAGTCTTACTCTTCTATCTGAGCTTCAGCAAACAGTGCACCGGCCGAAATGCTAAAGTCTAACGTATATCTCAATACTAAAACAAGAGCGGAGTTGAGAGAGAGAAATATACTTTATTATTATATCAGGTCTGACTGGTACCGACTAAAGGGGTAGCGTGTTGTGTTACCAACGGGTAAACAATTAAACATTAAAAGGAAAGGTATTTCCATAATTTTAACCAATCATGGTTGAGTATTTTAGTTTATATTTATTAACATAAGTAAAGTCTCTAAATCCTTTTGTTGGAAGTCACCACTGACTCCAGCTAATAATAATGATATACACAAAAGTAAGATTATGAAATATAAACCAAATAATCTAGCAACAATGAATACGGATAAAACTAAAATTAATATCATACTCATAGAGCAGAGAATCATTTCAATATACATTTAGTGATAGAGTTTGTTGTATCAGATAATGCTGGTGGTGTAATTGCTAATAAAGCTAATATCAGATTAGTTAATTATGGTATGATGGCATTAATTAGTTCAGTTAAACTTGAAACTAGTAGTGGTAGGACTATTGAATATATAGATCATTGTCATCCTAATCTATTGATGTATAAGTTATTTACTAAAACTGATGATGAATATGAGGGTGGTTTTGTTAGAAATCAGGGTAATAGCGATAGTCAATTCAAAGGTAATCATGCTGCTGCAGAAAGAGGTCATATGTATATGATGGTTAAGATGAGTGATCTATTTGGTTTTGTGAACGACTTAGAAAAATTATATATGGGTGCTGATGCAGTAGCTAATGATGGTAATATAGATATTAGAGATATATCATGGTGTGTACCTAGTATTGATCCCAGTAATGATAACAAATTATTGTACAGAAAGGATTAAATATTGAATAATATTGATTTTAGTTATTATGTTATATTGACATTTTATAAGAATGTACCCAATGCTACTAACTTCTTATTTGATTTGGGTATGCAAAGTGGTATGGAAAGACCTCAATACATAGTAATTGGTTTGGAAAATAACAATGTTACTGAACAAACTCATGATGCAAGTATATTTGATATAATGAATGTAACTGAATGTTATTGTAAGATTGGTAGTGAATTTTATCCTGAGGATAGAATTAATATTAATTATGGCACTAATAAATATGAGGCTTTTAATTGTTAATTTTAATAAAGATTATAATGGATTACTTCATAATATTAAATCATATATAAATCATAGAACAATCAAAAGTAATTATAGAATATATGTATTCGATACTAGATATCAAAGTGATCATATAGGTCCACAACCAATACAACTTATTTTTAAATTTAGTGCAGCAGTTGCAGATGTTATGTCATGCTTTCGCATTAACTAGAAGGGTTATTAGTGTTAGTGATGGTAATAAGATGGTTGATATAATCTCGTAGTTATAGTTATAGTCAATGCTATAGTCATTATCTTAGTCAAACTATTTCCTACTAGACTTAACAAAACCCATAGCATAAATAATATCTAGTTTCTTTTTATTCTCTAGAGCTAGACCTCTAGCTTCAAGTTTACTCTTAGGCTTAGTCTTTTAGTCTTACTCTTTGGTAGTGGCGGGGGTTTAGGCTTTGGCTTGGGTTTAGGCTTAGCCGATGACTTTACAATAAAGTGATTATACTTTTTAACTTCCATTATTTTTTAATAAAAATGAGTAACTTTAATAAGTTTAAAACTAATTCATATTGTGTTGGTGGTAGACATTATAGTGGTACTAAAAATATAAGGAGCGTTGTCACAGCTAAAGGAACTAAGATGTTAAAGGGTAATTGCACTAAATGCAGAAGAAAAAAAGTCTATGGCAGTATCTGATGCAACAATAGAAGCTGAGGGATTAAAAATATTCTTTAGGAGTGTTGGTGAAGCAACAGTTGACGTTGGAAAGCAAGTTGCTAATAACCCAGTAAGAGCATTAGAAATAGCAAGTAAAATAGGAAGTGCAGCTGCAAGTAGAAACCCAACAGCTGCTTTATCAGCCACACCTGATTTAATTAAATTTGCAACTACTGGTGAAGGTATGAGTAGTATAGAAAGGTAGAGGGTTATATTTAGGTACAAAGAAAAGATAGTTTAACTCTGGCTCTAATCTTATCTATCTGCGAAGCAGGTTCCCTGATATATACTAATACTAATATTATTAATTATTACTAAATATATTATAACTAAACACTATTAACTTTAGTTTAAAAAACACTGAATTTATTTTTCTTGTTTTTCTTATATTCCTCATATATCTTAACTAATTCATTATATTTATCATTATCTATTTTATTATCATTCACTGATTTAGTATGTAGTTTATTAAACTTATCACTAAACTGTTTACTTAAAATATACATTTGTGAATACTTTATAATTTTGTTTCTTATTTTAGTATTAATTGTTTTTGATAATGAACCACAAACAGTTGCTGTAGCAAAAGCTGTTGGTATGGAATAAGGTAAGCCTATACCTGTTAATGCAACTCATGTTGACGTTGCAGTTGTTGCTATTGATGATAAAAGTATTTCTGTTATCTCAGCTATGTTAAAATAATTTTTTTATCTACTTGACTTCTTATTATAATTATTAGTTTCAGTTTCATAATAATTTCTAATATCTTTTATAATGTTAACATTGTTACTAAATTTATTATTAGCTAGGATTTTATCATTTATGTATTGCTCTTAGAAGGAGGTGATGTTTGGGTAAAGTAAAGGTGCACTGGGTTTAGTTTCTTCCATTTTAATTATCTAAAATATTTTGCTTTAGTCATTGTCATAGTCATACTCATAGTCATTGTCTTAACTATATAGTAAAATAACTCTCAATGTCTTTCATTATATCTTCATGATTAAAGTCATAATGCATCTCAAGTCTTGCTTGTTCTTTGTTGTCTACTAGCTTACTTTCTAATAATATAGCTTTATATATGGTAGTATTGTCTTTTTATTCTTTATAAGGGCTTCATCTATAAAAAGAATTAGTCTTTTCATTAACTTCTTTAAATTCTCTTAGACCAGTAGTAAACATATCATCTAGCTGTATGTTAGTAATATTCTGATTAAACTTATCAAATTCGTGTTTTAATTGATTATACTTAGAGATAGTGTCAGAGGCAACCTTATTACAAAAGCTAACAGTATTTGTAACTTCATTTGCTGATTTAATAAACTCATTAGTTCTTCATTAACTTGCATTTTGTTTAATTGTAAGGTTTTAGTTGTGACTTTATCAAAATCATCTTTTCTTAGTTCAGTTATATTTTTACTTAAAATATTCATTTTATTAGAAGAAGTTATTGTCACAGTACTCTTTATTAACAACATCTTTTTCATCTATGGGGGAATGTACATTTGTAATTTTATAAGTATCCTTCATGTCAATATTATCGTTATCTTCAAAGAATAACCCTCGAGCCTTATTTAGTGTTAAATTGTTTGATGATGCCCCTTGATTTCTCGTTTGGTTAAATCTATTTCTTGTCATCTTTGTATTTGTTTACAGAAAGATTTATCTGTAAAACAGCAACTATGTTGATCTACGAAGCAGTTTCCATGATCTAATTTGTAGCTGACCGAAGATCAATATTCAATGATTCCAAAACCTTATTATTAGATTCAAAATCAAACTCGGATTTTAATAGTTCCTGTTCATAATATTTACCTTCTATTACCTCATCATTAATATCTTCTATCTTATATGTTGGTGGTTGGGTTTTTAGAACTTCATTCACTTTAAACAACTCTCTATTCCAACTAAAAAGGTATCCTTCGGAGAAAATGTTACGTTTGTCAGCATTCCTGACATAATCACCAACTAAGTTTTGGTTTAAAATTCTTGAAATTGAATGTGTATTTAACCTTATCGGGATTATTAGAAGCATCAGCGGGTGTCATATTAAAAGTAGAGTGAATGTTATTGTTATAAGTTATTACTGCATCATTTAAAATATCTGCCCAATTACCATCAACATTGATGAACATTGGTTTATTAATTGTGTAATAATGTTCTATTAAATCTCTCTATAAACACGGCCTTTAAATCACTAAGTAGAATATAGTTCTGTCTCATATTCTTTAAGAAGAGATTTGAATGTTTTATTGTAAAACTCGCTACCTCTATCTACCCATAACTTTTCTGGTTTTCGACTTTCAGAGCCACCCTGTGGACCCTCTGATAGGATTAATTTAAAACCATTAGTCATAGATATACCGGATTTATTCTTTAATGGAATAGCCCAAGCAAACTTTGTGAATATATCTATAACTGTTAATATAAACTCATTATTATTGTCTTTACTTAGAGATGACTTATCAATTAAATCAGCTGAGCATGTTTTATCTTTATATAATGGTACTATTCTTTCTCTTCTAAACTTTTTTATTTGAGGACTAAATACTTCTTTAGCTAGGAGTTGTTGTTTAGTATTAATTTTACCTTGTTTCATTATCTGCGAAGCAGGTTCCCTGATGGACGTAGTCATAGCTTTGCTCATTTACCCTAATTAAAAACAAAATTATCTAGTTGTTCTTGATTAATAAAATTCATAGATAATAGTTGTTTAGATATCTAGCATTTCATCATATATTCCATCATGACCGGCTTTTGTTTCTAGTATAAGTAATTCTAATCTTTCTATCGGGGAACCTGTTTTGCAGATTAAGTTGTTGGGGTCGGCTTTGGGGGCTTCTTCATCTTAACATGGAACTTTAACATCCTATAATGAACCATATATTCTGTTTTGTTGTTTTGATCTAATATTAATTTCCCTGTTCTCGCCCTACCTCTCTCTCTCTCTCTCTCTCTCTTTCTATATAGCCTAATTCATTATCATTTATCTTTCTTTTATTAGGCATTAATGCTAGTTGCTCTCTTCTATCTTTACAACTATTAGTACAATTAATAGCACAAACTATACAGTAACCATGATCACTATCATCTGGAGTATTTAATATACGCTGAAGCGTGGTTTCCCATTCGTCTAGAGATGTGCTATAGTACTCCAAATCCTTATAGGGTAACTTTTGCATCATTGCATAGCCATATAGGTTGTTTGCATCTTTATACCAGAGAGTCTTGTTACTTTCACTGATGTTAACCAATCTATCATCCATTATACCACATACAACACCTCTCCGCTTCAACAAAATCATCTAGCATTTGTTTATCTTGTAATGTATCTAATGTAACAACACTTGACATTAACCAACAATCAAAACTATAACCAGGGAGACTTACATAGTGTAGAGGGTTGAGACCAAACTCTTTCATACTTAATTTAACATGTTCATTCATGCAGTAGTCCAATATTTCCACATCATTCTGCAAATACTCTATCGTTGGATCTTTATCAGTTTTATGGCTGTTGTCTTTATTAAAGTTATCGAAATCTTCTCGTGTTGGTAATTTATTAGATAGTGAGGATTTGAAGTTTTCTATATTTAGATTACCTATAACTTCATTGTAGGAGTCTAAACCAAACTGTTCATATGGATATAATGTTTTAGTTTTACACCCAAATATCTTTGCCATTTGATCCAGAGGCATAGCTAATTTATAACTATCAAAGAATTTAAGACAACCAATGCTAAACATCTTAGACTTACCAGCAGCTAGAGGTATGCTATCTACTTTTCTTTATCATTATTCTGTTTAAAGAGTTCACTATATAGTAGATTGAAATCACAACCACTACCATTATGGAATATCATAGGAATGAAGTTTTGTTGTTTGTATCTCAGATTACACATTTTACATGCTGGTCCTCTATATTTACCAGTTTCATGACAGTGATCTCTTACTTTATTAATACATGTTTTACCAAATATATGACAAGTGTTATTGGTTTCATGATATAGTTTATCTTCTTTATTAAATATCATCTTTTCATTACGCTTGATATTATTCTGTTTCTATTTCTAATAGAACTCTAGCAAATCTTTTGATACAGTCCAAAGCAAAGCAGTATTTGAAATTACCTTGCCAGATGTAACCCAGACTTATTGGTATGTGTTCAGCTATTACATATTTACAATTGTTAAATGTTACACCAATGACGCAACATTCTATATCGGCAGTTATAATATTTTCTATATTCTGACGTTTATGTTCATTTATAAAAGTAATATGTTTCTTCTTAGGACAAACAATCTCTGGTTTGAAAGAGTGGCCACATACATGATTGTCGTACTTAATTTGAGAGTTAAACCAATATGTACTTCTATCACAGTAATAGAATGTGTGTTGACACTTATTCGCTCTTTCTATCAAGTTTTCTATGTTTTTAATTAGAGCGCAGTGTTCTACTCCAGAATTTTCCCAAACTAATATTCTGACATCTTTTCTATCTTTATCAAAATCATCCACTGGTTTAAACAATTCTACTTTGCCCTCACCACGAGGTGTGTATACCCAAACATTAAAATTGTACAATTTCTGTATTCTTGATATATAAGCAAAGTCATCTTCATGTTGTTGTCTTGGTTCAATTAGACTATTTACATATTTACTTTCTCGAGTTGCATCGTGTGGGGCGGGATGTAGCCAAGCAGTTATAGTTAGTTGTAAGCAATTATATTTATAACTACATATATTTAATTTTGATTTAGAGTTTTTGAGATCGTGAGGTAAATCTATATAACTACCAATAGATGTTTTAGCTGGTTCAATGTTCAACTGAATACTTCTTATTCCAAGAAACTCAAAGTCATAGTCATAAACCTCAAATATTTCCTTTTCAAAGTTTAACCAATGAGTGAAGTCTCCATTTTCATATATTGCGTTATTAATAATATAGTCAGTGTTGAAAAAAATTTAGTAGTTTTAACTTCTTCTTTGGTTCCCTTCTCACACTCGGCTGTGATCTTATATTTAACTCTTAGTTTTACGAAATTGGTAAGTTTTTAATTTCTTCTAAAGAGTTATTAATAGCTTTATCTATATCTTCAATGTAATTTCCAGCTTCATCAGTAATAAAAAAACTTTCATGTTCTAGCTATAGTTTACATCAAAGTATTCTGTGTTTTCTGGATACTTACTATTATGACTATATGAGTGAGTAGTTAGGGCTGTTTTATTTCTAAATTCTGCATGACATTCTTTACATTCATACTTAATTCTGGTGTAGATACTATCTTCAGTTTTAGTTTTAGGTTCAGTGGGTTTAGTTTTAATAATATCTTTGGTGTTATCTTTAGTTTTAGTTTCAGTTTTAGTTTTAGTAGAAGGTTTGGGATAGATAAAGTCTTATCTGAATCATACATCATCTCCGAAGTTTTAGCTGGGGGTTCAGTTATAGCCCCATCTTCATCAGAACCAAACATTTTCTCTAACAATACTTTATGTTTAGAATCATAAGATTGATGCCTTTATAAATCCTTCTTTGTTTCAAAGGATAAATTACAGACGTCGCAGAAATTCACATTGCTGCTAGTTGAGTGAGACATGGTGTATTTAATTAGGGAAAATTTTGGAAAAAATAATTTTTCGTAAATGAAAAACGAAGTGCGATAAGTGTAAAAATAAGCATTGGAAAGAATGTTGTAATGATTGCAAAGAGTTAGAATATTGTTGTTATATATGCAAGGATATAGTTAAAGTAAAAGATTATATCAAACATTTAGAAGAACATTATGTTAATCCAAATCAATATCTAGAGTGTAATATGTGTAAAGTTTATAAGCATACTTCTTTCTTTAGGTTTAGAAATGGAAGATGTAGATTGTGCATCTATCTTAATAGATATAGATTCACGCATACTGGAAATCAGTTCAGAGAGCATGTTTATAAATATAATATCGGTGAAGCCAGGGGCTCTGCTCTTGGTGTATAAGATAAGCACAAGTAGAGTTATTTTATATAAATATTAGCAAAATTTAAAATTTATAAAAGAGTTAAGCTGGTTTTTTGTTCAAGTTTATTTTCCCAAGTTGGTTGTACGTGCGTGTTACACGGTCTCACTAGTTACACTAGTATCTGGGATCCGTCCACCGGAGTCGGTGGGGATAGAACCCGAACTATCCCTCTGATAATGGATAATTACCAGCTTAACTCGATTTTAGTGAATTGCACTAAGTGAGACAGGAAATGATAGTTTTTAATTGTATATGCATGGGAAAATAGAGTAGTGGATAAAACGAGGGTTACAGTTACCAGTACAATTAGGATGAGACGAATTGGGCTGGTGGCTGTAACCCCCGTTTTATCCATTACTGTTTTGGCTCCATTTGCTACTGGGGTTTGGATAAAGAGCAGAGAATTGTGCGTGGCCTACCATCTGAGCAACAGACTAATGTGGTCTCAAATTGGAAGGACTCTGGAAATCAGTCGAGACGTGAAACTGAAGCTTGGCCGCAAGTCAAAAAGGAACAATTTGAAGTCGAGCAGGGTTTCAAAGGAACAAAAGCAGAAAGTTAAGGACGGTAAATAGTTCATTTATTTGATTGATCAATTTTCATAACTAGATAATAACTAGATAAAATAATAACTTATTGCTTGATTGCATGTTACCAAAAAATGACACACTAAAGGACTGACAATCATTGCCTAACTGATTTTCACTGATTGTGTGCATGTTAGGAACGTGCTGCTAAGCCGCTAAAGAAGCGTCGAAACCAATCTAACGAGATCAAGCCGACTGAAGGCCTCCGTAGCAGCTTGACACTTAGGAAGTTTTCGCATTTATAACAAGCATGTTTGTGCTTTATTTGAACTCAACGCTGCTATAATTCAAAGTTTATTTAGCACGGTCGGGTAGATGATAGCGCCTGGACACAGTCGATTTCTCATTTTCTCTTTAGTTTTTGAAAAATTCAAGAACGAATTTTGGCACGGTTTTGATAACATTTACTGCATCTTTGACCAACGAGAAAACAAACTAGATTAAGAAATTCCCCTCCCCTCTTCTACAAAAACTCCCACTATGTGCCGCCTAAGTGTCCTTGTGCCTCAAATGCAGAGGACGGAACTCCTTAAGAGAGCGAAAACGATTTTCCTTAGATTTGATATGTCAGCAGAGCTATCCTCTGTTCCAGCAGAGAGCTTCGATGCCAGTTTTTTCAGCTCATGAAGCTGATGGCCCAGCACCAGTCCATGCAAAGGCAAGTAGACAAAATGTTGCTTTCTCAACATCAATTATTCTTCGTTCATATTTGTTGTTTTTAATGAACTGTTGGCTAAATTTTTCTTTTTTTCTTTGTCGGCTAAACGCCCGGTCGGCAATTTTCCTAGCACCGGGCCGTTAACTCATGCCATTCAAAATTCATTTCCTTGTAATTTAAAAATTAGGGATCTCGAGAGAATTCATAAAAAAGTTGTAAGAAGGCACAATTAGCTTTAGCAAATCAAAATGCGGAACCAACCTGACATGGACACGAGGTAACGTTTCCAACTTCCTTTGTATAAACTGAGAATTCTCCTCGTTCAATGACGGCATTGATCTGCCGTTGGACAATTTTACTGGAATTTCACCAATAACGATACGTTTATTC
Organism: Convolutriloba macropyga; assembly: GCF_964194025.1. Classification (NCBI taxonomy): domain Eukaryota; kingdom Metazoa; phylum Xenacoelomorpha; order Acoela; family Convolutidae; genus Convolutriloba; species Convolutriloba macropyga. Next base: position 33,341,044 of record NC_134469.1, read on the forward strand.
TCATAGGCAATGCTAATTTCTGCTAAACCGCCTAAAATTAAATTGCGTCCATCAGCTAAAGAGAAATAAATAAAATTCTGTGCAAATTTTTTATTCAATGTTTGGTCAAACTCTTCAAAACAATTTGCCTTTTCTGTAACTTTGAGGTCTAATAACACGTTCTCGCACTTTCGTAGTGCATCATAATCATAGTTATCTAATTCATTAACTGTTTTTGGTATTTTCTTTTCTAAAATTTCGGTAATTATTAACATAACGAGATCATTGCCAAAATTTTCCCCGAGATAAACTTTTTCGATAAATGATACACCGGTATGTTGATAGCATAAGAATGTACGGTTTAGGCAAGAAAATAATAATTCTACGTAGGTCAACATCTCTTTTAAGTTCAGATCATGGCTCGTTGTCTCCAGAAAGAGGTCCATTGAAGCAAAGTTCTCGCTGACTTTAAGTTTGTAGGAACTGCAAATGCATTTAAGAGCCCTATAAATCTGTTCTCTTAAAACAATAGCGACATCTTTGAAACAATCGGTGTTCTCCACGATCCTAATGAGAGACTTCGTTTTATCTTCTGGTAGAGCTAACGAAAAGACAAAGTTCTCTAATGAACAAAAATTTTGGAAGGTTTTGAGCATCTCCTTGGAAAAATCTCGTCGAAACTCTGCTACCTTTATCCCAATATCAATGCACAAATTAGATTCCCGTAGATGTAATTCAAAGCATGAAAATTCGTGTTGACATTTGATAAAACCTGAGGCTTCTTCCAGTTTACCGTGCTTCAATAATTCGCAATATTTATGATGTAAAGAAAGACATTTCAAATAGTTCTCCAGGGAACGGGTAATACTTGAAAGAAATTGAGCTTTACTATATTTATTTTCTGTAGATTCTGCATGAACTTGAAAGTTCGGTCGCAAATCGTTTTGTACTTTAAGAGAAATGGAATCAATCTCCTGGTTTACAATAGTGAGCTCCTGAAGCAGTGAGGTTGTATCGTGTACAAGATTCAGACGATTGCCAAGCATCATAGTTGATTTCTCTGTGATATCCTCTTTTAGGTCGGCTATACTGGAATCCCATGAGGCAATCTGCTCCTCGCCCGAAAATGTACCCACTTCACAATCAAAATCAAGCATTAAGCTATCAAAACTTTCGTCCATTTCTGAAAGTTATCACAGCTTCAGATAATAATTAGACTTTTTCACATTTCAGGACCCCTTGCCCGGTGGAATGAAATCAATTTAACTACCTTCTATTTAACCACCTACTGCCCTCCGTAATTTTCGTTTTGCGCAACCGAGTTCGCAACCATGTAGTTAATTCTGAACGAAGACTGCAGGGAAAACTTGCCAAACTTTCTGAAAGGCAAGACAAACCGCTAAGAGCATCTAGATAATATCATTTTGCCGGGATTCGTCAGGGACCTGCTCGCTTTTGGTCCAAAGCATCCAATAAGGGACAAGATTAAAGAGTTGCATCTCTTGGCGGACATAGACAGTTTGATAAGAAATCTGCGTCAGAACAATGTACCAGGTGAAAAACTGTTCGAAATTGAGGCGGCAGCAAAAAGGTACTCAAAAAACATCAGAGAAACACCTTTAGATAGAGCATTAGCAAAAGTGCAAAAATATCTGCGTGACAACGCCCTGATTTCTGTTCCTTTTGTTAAGGGGGTAGGGTTTTGTGTTATGAAAAAGAGCACGTACGCAGAAAAAATGGAAAGTTTTAGATTGCGAACAGTTCCGAAAACTTGAAAAGAATTGTGATAAAATCGTAATGAAAAATGAAAAAGAACTAAACAAAGAACTTTTGGATATGAGGAAAAAAGGGAAGATACCGGTTAAGGTTTACGAAGCTTTAAGGTCCACAGGAGCGCAACCGGCAAGGTTGTATGGCTTAGCTAAAGTACACAAAAAACCCCTTTGAGACCTGTTCTCTCTATCCAGGGAAGTTGTTACCATAAACTTAACAAGTTTCTAACAACCTTTTTCCAAAAGATTGAAGGAGCAAACATAGAAACTAACATCAATGACGCACGAAAGACTCTGGAGCAAATAAAACTTGAAAAAGACGAACAAATCCTATCATTGGATGTAAAAAGTTTATACACCAACGTTCCAGTAAAGGAAGCCAATAACATTGCCCTGCGGTCGCTTTATGCTAGCGACGATAAACCAGACATTCTGCTTGAATTAGCCGTTACCAACGTCCATTTCAAATGCAATGAAAGTTGGTACTGTCAGAAAGACGGGTTGGCAATTGCGAACACCGTGTGACAGCACGTTCCAGGGGTGTTGAGTGTGAAGTTTGTAAAAGATGCTTCCACGCAAAATGTCAGCAAATCAGTAACACAGAATATGATAGCATGGAAAACCAGTTCTGGATGTGCTCATTCTGTCGTGAAAATGATCAGACTGACATTAACTTTTCGTCCGAAACTAAAGTTTTTCTAAGATATGTCGACGATAATTTGAGAACAAACGGTTAGAGGTGACACAAAAGAGCTGTTAGATGCGGTCAATAACCTCCATCCAAATCTCCAATTTACATTAGAAACAACAGATGATAAAAACAGTTTGCCATTTCTGGACATGTCAATTAACGTACAACCGGAGGGGAACATTTTCTGCACATGGCATCAAAACCCATCAGATACTGGAACAATTCTGAACTATCGTAGCTGTGCACCTCTACAACATAAGAAAAGCATAATACAGGGAACCACTCTACGCCTGTTCCGAGCCACCAGCAATTGGGAAGCGTTCCATGAAGCTTTGACAAAAAATGAAGGAATTTGAGAACGTAATCTATATCCTAGGCATTGGGTAGAGAACATCGTCAAGGATACAATTAACCAGCTGCGAATGAAAGAACAAAGAAAAGGACATAGATATAACGCGGGTGTAGCCGTAAAACAACAGGAAAATACAGAGAAACAACAATTTGTATTACAGTACAGAGGCATAATCTCTAATGAACTTGTAAAAAAAGTTGAACAAAATTCATCCTGTACAGACGATTTTCACCACTCGGAAACTTAAGAGCTGTTTACCTAGCCTCAGGTCTAGCTTCGATAAGGATCTCAAATCCCACGTGGTTTATGAACTCACTTGTAATGGATGCAAATCCATCTATGTAGGGCAGACATGCCAACATATTACCACCAGGGTTGCAGAGCATGCAAAGGCGGACTCACCGATGGGAGTACATGCAATCGAGTTCAACGGTGATAAAACAGCTTTCCAGTGGAAAATATTAGACCAATGCAACAACCAATCTAAGTTAATGACACTAGAGGCGCTCTATTTAAGAACATTGAAACCAGCAATCAACACGGGCGACGAATACCGAACACAAGAATTGACACTGAAAGCTTAGTTTGGAGATAAAAATCCAGCTTGAAGTACACGTTAGGAAACGAAAACTTCAATTTTATATTTGAATAAAACCAAAGTAAGTTTAAAGCATTATATGTAGGTTTTTTAATAAAAAACATTTCGATATGCATCTGCTACATCAAGTCAAAAATGTATTTTTACTCAGATGTAAATGTTTTGTAGATACGATTGTAGATATGTAAAAATTCGTTTTAAATTTCCTTGAATGATTGATTTTAGTGATTTGCATTTTGTTTTCTGGCTTTTCATTTAAGCATTTTGTATTGTTTACTACCTGACGATGAACTCAGATTTCGAAAACGTTCGTAACAAAGTTTTAAATTGACAATCTTTTTTTAAATCGGAATCTATTTACTCCGCAATTACATCAATCTTATTAAAAGGGGACGTCAAAAATGCATTCGATTGCCTCAATTTGGGCTAGGGGAATTAGACGGCACGCAAATAGTAGTAGTAGTAGTAGTTCAGGCTTCTGTTGAAGCACCCTCTTTGATCGCTATAAATGAGATAGTTTCGAAATAGGGTTACAGTTTTTGCACAGGCAGCAAATTCTCCAAGTGCACATGGCAATTTCGTTAAAACTTCTAAAAAAGAATTTCCACTAATGTCGCTGATCCGATATTTTATATTTTTGTTGTTTATATTTTATGTGTTTGTTGACAATAGTATAGAGATGGTAACCCTATTTGTAAATGATTTCATTTAATTTTTAAAACTGACGATGAACGCAATGTTCAAAAACGTTTGTTTTAGTTAATCATTTTAAGTTTTAATTGACATTTACTTCTCTGCAGCATTATAGAGATAGGCTGTTCTTGACCAGAAATTATCGTCACTTTTGAAAAATCGTTTTTTCGTAAGTTTGATTTCACATTTCTCGCCTTCTCTTGTCCGATTATTGTTGTTGAAATGTATATAATCTTCTATGACAAGGTTGTATTTATTGTTTATGAGATCACATAGTAGTAATAAGCTGTGAAGTTCGAAGTAAAAAGATAGAGGTAGAATTGACAGTTTATTAAACGTTCCTTATATGTGAGAGAAGAACCTATTATCCATTTCGTCGCACTTTTTTGGATTTTTTGGATGAGTACTAGATCGCATTTAGACGGGTACCACACTTGACAGACGTAGGATATAATTGTTACAATGTATCCCTTGTATGCGTTCAATTTAACTTGAGGCAGAGTTCTGTGGTGAAGATTTCTTCTGAGGTACGAAAGTGCCTTAAGAATTTTGGAGGCTCGTGTGCTTTCGTTTTGAAGCCGAGTGAGGTTATCACAAACTTGTATTTTGAGATCTTTTTGATGAGACGAGATGTTGACAGTATCATTTTTTATTGTAAAGAGCGACTTTTTCTTGAAACAAAGGATCTTGCATTTGTTTTCATGGAGGCGCATTTCGTTGTTATTGCACCATTCATTTATTTTCTGGAGATCAAATTGAAGTTCATGTTTGTTTTTAGAGAACAATTTGTAATCATCTGCATAACTGTAGGTTTGAATGTATTCAATTTTTTGTGGTAAATTTTTTATGTAGACGAGAAAAAGTAGTGGCCCCAGGATTGAACATTGTGGTACGCCACTAGTGACGTCAAGAAGGCTCGACTTTGAGGTTCCAATGCGAACACGTTGTTTTCTGTCGTCGCAGTAGTTGGCTATTAATCTGAGCGTTTTTCCCCCGATCCCTGTTTCCAACAGTTTTGCAACAACGCTGTGGTGGGGTAATGTATCAAACGTTTTCTGGAAATCTAGGTAGAAGCGAAAAGTTCATCACGTGGAATTGAGTCGACTTCCTTGTACAGTTGGTCTAAAAAGCATAATATTTGAATAATTGTTGGACGTTGAGGCCAAAAACCAAACTGGGAATCGTGAAGTGTTCCTTTAAGATGCTCATAGAGTTTGTTGAACATAAGTTTCTCGAAAATTTTTGAGAGGCAACATAAGCAAGTAATTGGTCTATACACATTGATTGCGGCTTTATTGCCCTTTTTGTGTATTGGTGTTGTGTCACTTTGTTTCCAATATGCTGGAAATTTACCTTTGTTAATTAATGTTTGAAAAAGTAGAAGTAAAGATCTGCTTATTGTTTTTGATAGATTTTTCAGAAACATGTTACTTATATCATCAGGGCCGTTGGCTTTACTAGTATCAAGTTTATTTAGTATACTTTCAATTTTTTTTCTGAAATATCAAAGCGATTAAGATCTTTTTCTTCAAAAATGAACTTGTTCCCAACTTTTGATATTTTTGAATCGAAAACACTCTGGAAAAATAAAGTGAACAACTCGGCTTTCTCTTCATTAGTGTTATTAATTTGTTCATTTAGGTGCATCTCGCTTGGGAATGGTGTGACATTTTTGATTGATCGCAAATATTTTTGAATAACGCTGAATTGACGTGTTGCGAAGATCTCGCTTTCAAAGATGACTTGATCGTTTTTACAAAGTGTGTTGACTTTTTTTTCGAGACAATCTGTTTTGTTTAGTGTGCTTGGAGCAGGACTTGGATGGGCAATTGCTTTTCTTTTTTAAATTGATAGTTTTTTCATTTCAGGGGATGTACTTTTTGACACCCACGGGGGGAGCTGTGATCAGTGCTGAGTTACTCTTGGGACATTTTGATCGAAAAGGCGATTGAACCATTCATACCACTGTTTAAGAAGTTCGTCAACGTTACTGTAACAATAGGGGGTTAAGTGGGTTTGAGATGTTGCAATTGAAAATAACCCAATCTATGCTTTTGTAAGCGCATTTTGGTCTGCTGCGATCGATCACTTGATCGCAGTTGCATTCGTATCGTGTTATGTAAGCGTAATGATCTGAGCATTGTTTGTTGTTGATGGCATAGTTATTAATAAATTTGATTTCGATTTTTGAATTGATCCAAAATTGTGGTTTATTTGTTAGGAAGACATCTAGTTGTTTTTTATACCCCAAAAGGTCAGTGAAGTTTATCATTTGTTCAAACTTTTCATTTATGAAATAGTTGTGCAGTTGTTGTCAAGTTCATCTGGTGACGACATTTGTTTCCAGTCAGCGTTTGAGAGGTTGAGATCTCCTGTAATGATGATTGATTTTGGCTTTGTTTTCTTCTCTAAAAACTTTAGCGTTTGTGTGAGGTCTTCAAACTTCTGCTTGCACCATCAGTTTGGGCTGCCTTTAGGTGGGTTTTAAATACAGACGATTAGGATGGAGTCATTTTTAGCGTTAATTTTTACGATTAGGCAATCCTCACATGTGTTCTTAACAAACAATTCTTTAGATTGAATGTTGTTTTTTACCGCCACTAGAACACCTCCATGTTTTGAGACACCGCATTTTGAAGTTCCGTCATTTCTGTGAATGACATAATTGTTGAGAAAGAGTGCTTCGTTTGCAACCTCTTCTGTGAGCCATGTTTCGGTTAAGCAAACAATGTCTGGATTGTAAGGGATAATTAGAGAAAACGCCAATTGGCAGACAGAGTTCATCAGGTCGATGCGAAAATGGCATATCAGAAGTTTAATTCAAATAATGTTATTAGAAGTTTCCAATTAATTATTTACGGTCGTGATAAATTGTTCGGTTATGATAGATTCATAATTATTATCGAAATTGGCCATGAGGGCCCATTGTTATGGCTATGTATGGAGTAGCCACACTTCCCTTGCTCAGGCTTGTCCAGAATACGCACGTGACGCACAAAAGGTACGCAGACGACGGCAGCGCAGTAGGACAATTGGAGAAATTTTTCTTCAAACAACTTACAGCAAACATGCAGAGAAGAAGGGATTGTCAATTAAAAATTAAATTGATTTTAAAAAAATGAACTTTCTGGAACATTGCGTTAATCGCCAGGTTTAACAATCAAATAAAATCATTTATAAAGTATATAAACTTGTCTTTGATTCTAATTCTAAGAAATGTCCTGTCTTTGACTGATGCCACTTCAATTAATTTAAAGCTAGCCTCACTAAACCGTGGCTTCTCAAAGAATAAACCGTTGTTTGAGAGCAATTCGCCCGACGTTAGTCAAAGACAAGTTTCGTGACGAAGGGGTTAGACGACAAAATCAGTTTCAAGTGGGTCAAGAAGTGGGTCAATAAATCGGCCAAACGAAAAATTGCATAAAAGAGACAAACAGTATTAATATATTTGCTACAAATCGCTTTCGAGAGCAATTAACAATAATCTCTTGAAGAGTGCCTGTTGCGTCATTTATGATAAAGAAATTTCTACTATAAATCATTGTTAATGAGGACCAGAGATGATAGCATTACGCAACATAACAGCATATGAAGTGCGGCATCAACAAAAAAAGAGGGGAAGATATATAGAGAGAGAGAGCCCTAAAACGTGAACGAGAAAAAGAGGGAAAGAAACCCTAACCCACAGAGAGTGACGGAGAGAAAGGAATATTTTTCATGATGGGATTCGACTCATGATGGGAAAAACTAAAGGCAAAATTAAAAACAAAAGTTTTCAACTTTGCTGAGAAAAAAGTTTAAAACCAATTTTTTTCTCGAAAGTTCCTCAAATAACCCATCTCCGAGACTTAGAAACTTTTAGTGGCCAGTAATGTTTGTTGAACTCAGAAAAGGACAAAAAATCTCAAAAATTTTGGAAATAATTTCAAATTTCAACAAAATCTTACCTAACATCAAGATATTATTATCTTAAGAACCCTTCTATTGCCTCAAGAGACTATCCAGTATCGTTGTTTCAAGCCTGAGTTAGATTCACTGGCTCATAAAGATCGATGCACTTGGAACATGATGAAAATTGTCCAAAAACTTGAAAAATTTTTAAATTTCAACCAAAAACTACTAAACCTGGATTTAAAAAAGTTGATCATCCTTCCATTAGCTTTAGCAACTATGCTGCAACTTGGAGGAGGTTCCAGAGCCCCTGGTGGCGGAAAAAACACAAAAAAAGAAAAAAATTGAAAAAATTTTAAAAAATTGCATGAAGTCGTGATATTAAAATCTTTAAGAGCATTGCATTACATATATGAACTATGCATTAACAAATTATCAAACCCTAGAGGAAATTCCGTGGCTCTTGAGGCTAGAAAAATCTAAATAATGACAAAATTTTTCAAAAAATTTTTTAAAAAAACTTACAAAAACTTCTGATATTAAAAAGTTGAGAATAATTCCATGACTATCAAAAACTTTTCAGTTAACTTTTTTTTAAACACTAACAGAGGACTTCTGACCTCTGAGGCTCAAAACACCTGAATAATGACTATAAATATCAAAAAACTGAAAAATATGGCAAAAGTTTTCAAAAACTGTAAAATCATGATGTAAAAATTTTGCGGGACAATCCATTACATCTAAAAATTATACAGTAACCAATTTTGAAACCCTAGAAGAAGTTCTTTGGCTCGAGAGGCTGGAAAAACACAATATTTTAAAAGGCATAAAAAAATCAAGTTTTTTAAAAAAAATTGCTATAAATTGTGACATTAAGAAGTTGGAAAACTATCCCATCGTCAACAAAAATTCGTCAGTGATTATTATCAAATCCCTTAGGACGGGCTCCGGCTCCGGGGTCTAAAAACACCTGAACAAGGAAAAACAAATGTCAAAAAATTTGAAAAAAAAATTGTGTGTTTCCAAAAAAATGCTAAAATTCGTTATGTTAAAATGTTGAAACCATTCCATTACCACTAGAAACTATGCAGTAAACTTTTATTAAAACCTAGAGGAGGTTCTTTGAGACCTAGAGTTGATAAAAATCAATTATCAAAATTTTTCAAGGAGCCTGAAAGAAATAGTAAAAGTTTGCGTGTTTTCACCTAGCGGTTGTTCGTCAGTAGCTAGACACGGGGGGTTGGGTGTGGGGTTGCACCGAGGGATGATGGGGAGGGGCAACAGTGGGGTTAGGAGGTAACAGCGCGTGGGAACGGGGTGGGGCAATAGTGGGTGGGGGGTCAACAGTGGAGGGGTCCTCAAACTCTAAGAACCGCCCTTCACACCATAAGTATAAGTCTACAAAACCGTTTGAGCTGGAACAGAGCTGAAAAACTCTAATAGCACTTAATGCCCGCTGGGCGCTACCCGTTTATCCTGTTTTTGAGGTCGAAAAATCCAAAGCGTCAGACGAAAAATTGGTCAATTGAAAAGTTGCATAAGAAAAGACCCACAGGACTAACATGATTGCTGCAAACTTCTTTTGAGAGCAATTAATCACATTTACAACATTTTATTCACACTTATTACTCTAACGTCAATTGAATTTTTTGCTGAGTCTTTGAAAATCCCGGATGTATTGTATTCTATTCCTGAAGAGGATTTTTAAATTTCATTCCTACCTGTTGTTATTCTTACTTGTTGTGCCGAAAATGTTATGAGAGAGGACGCACAGGAATTGAGATGAGTCAGGAGATATGTGGTTGACATAGTGTGTACTGTCAAGGGGTACCGTCTAGAGAACCTTGAGTATGCAAATTCTCTTCACAAAAACACACAGTTCACTCTTGAGACACCAATTGGCAATGGAGACCTGGCGGTCCTAGTTCTGAACATAAACGTAAACGAAGATAGGAAAATTAGCTATTGTTGGTATCAAAAATGGACCAATAGCCGCCAAATTCTAAATTTCCGTAGCTGTGCATCATTACAAAATAAGAAAATGTGATTCAAGGGACTGTGCATATGATTTTCAATGCAACCAGTAACTGGCAATCCTTTCAGGTAGCTCTTAAGAAAAATCAAGAGATCTGGACTTAAAATCGGTATCCAACTGAGTGGACATCCAGTATTGATAATGAGACGTTGGATAAAATAGTAACGAAGGAATTGGTTACAGCAAAACCCCCAAAGAGGAACAACATCTCAAAACTGTTATAAGTCCTAACAAAAAAGAAGTCCAGCCGAGGTTTTTTGTTCAATACAGAGGAAACATCACTCAAAATTTTGCAAGTAGACTGAACAAATTGCGTGACATTTAAGTCATTTTCAGATTAAAAAACTAAGAAATTGCTTGCTCATCCTGAAATCACCTTTTGATAAGAATCCGAAATCCCATGTGATATGTAAAGCTACATGTAATGGATGAAAACTCATCAATGTTGGCCAAACCAGCCGAAATGTTACCACTAGAATTTCGGAGCATCAAAAACGGATTCCTCTGTGGGACAGCACCTCGACCTCGTTGTACAGCGCATAATAAGGAACGGTAGAATCTAGATATGTGTCCCGGGGTTGAAAAACTAATGACAATAGAAGCCACCTACATCAAAAAGCTGAAACCGCATTTAAATACGCGCGACAAGTAGCAGGGGCGGGAATTGACAAAGAAGTATTACTTCAATTAGAAAAAAAGTGACTTTCGAAATTCAAAATTTATTCCGGTCACTGAACATGGTAGCTTTTGGCTACACAGTGAACGCCCCGAAGTTTCAATTAATATTAAAAGAGGCTTCAAAGATCAAAGCTCTCATTTTGTTTGAGGGGACGGCAGTTGAAATTGTTGACGGCTGTCGCGTGCTGGGAACTTTAATGTAACCGCAGCTGGAAATTATTCCAATTTGCTGAAAAAAGTGAGGCAGGTTGTAAAAACATCCCCTCAGAACGCTTACGCATGCATCACAAGAGGCGTGCAACAAGAACTAAAATTCCTGTCTAAGACAACGCCGAACTCACGGAATATCTTCACACACGCAGAAGCGGACATCCAAAATCACGTCCTACCTTCGTTCTTTGACCCTCCGGTGTCTCAATCCGCACGTTGATTGTATTCGATACCAACCATGGATCCAATAGATTACGAAACGGAATACGCCGCATCGCTGACCGATTGCGCTCCT
>NC_134469.1:33357237-33478740 GCF_964194025.1 Convolutriloba macropyga
TTGGAAGCAATGGGCGGACAAAAAAGTTCCTCAATTTAGATTGAAAAAAACACCACCAGAACGTGAGCTATCACTAAATGAGATGCCGAATGAGTTGCGATTATATGTCTTGGAGCACCCCGAAGTTGAAAAAGTCTTCAGTCAACCATCGTTCGAGGAAAATGACTCATCAACCTTTTGTTATAAACTAGAGATAAAAAATCATATTAAAGGTTTCAATTTGTTTGAGTTCTGGTACATGAAACAGTTGGCCAGAGAATAATTCAAAAGTTAACATTTTATATCATCCTTGTTTCAATTCAATTTTCAATTAATTATTTTTCTCCAATGAATCAAAGAGACGAGGCTGACGCCGGTATCAGTAATTTAGTCTTTGATGTAAACAACAAGGAGAGGCCCCCATGGCGTTGTTGTTCAAATTCAACAGTGCCAAGGTCCGAAGTAATATTTTTTGTTCAAGTTAGTATCATTGTCTTAATGATCATTCTTTGCTTCTCTATGCTCTTTCTATTATCAGAAAGCTGTGAAGAGAAATCAATTTGGATTGCTCTTTTATCGAGTTTAGTTGGTTACATTTCATCTAATCCCAAACTATGAACAAAATTATTCTTACACATGACAAGGTATTCATGTCAATTGAAGGACCAAGTGGTTGTGGTAAAACAGAACTCTTGATTCGAATGCTAAAAGGTTCGACCTTTTATCCACGTTTTGAGAAAATTTATTATTTTTACAAAGAGTTCCAACCACTTTTCAAAGATATGCAACACGTTATACCAGGGATTGAGTTCTAAAATACTCAGGCTTTGATATAACAAAAAATCTATCGCATTGTCTGCTTATCTATGATGATTCATGTGAAGAAATCTCCAACGATAAAGAATTTGTAAAAATAGCTACCTCAGGACTTCATCGCAAATTACATGTTATAAACGTCAAGCATAATTTGTTCCATCAAAGCAAATGGTCCAGAACCATCGATCTGAATACAACACAAATAATATTATTCATGTCGCTTCGTGACATTCAACAAAGTGACTATCTTGGAAAACAGTTGAAATGTCTCCAACTGATAAAAAAAGCATACAAACTAGCAACTGCGGAGCCCTTTGGACATTTTATTATTGATCTCGATTCCAAAACCAGTCAGGGTTTACGATTCGCGTCACATATTATTGGACATAATCCTTCATTTTTTTTACATTCCTTCGGAGGAAGCCGTTGTTACACCAATCACGAATGAAAAAGAAACATTTGCTTATGCTCAAGCAATGGGCAAATAGCACAAACAAGAACTCCAACATTGAATCCGAGTTACGTTAAGACGGTGATTTAATTTGGTTTCTGAGTTGTTCCAGTCAATAAAAAAGAACTAAAAAAATTTGAAAAAACTCTGCGTCAACTTTCGAACAGGAAAGTAGGGAAAACTGAACGGTTAAAAACAATTCAAACTCCCTCGGGCAACAATCTCATTCAACTCATAGCATTACCCTGCTTTGAATATCTCTAACAAAATGCATACTGAAGAGTTTGTGTTAATACCTAAACAGATGTATACAAGAGAACAACCTCATGTCTCTCAATTACTCAGCAACAAAAATATTCACAATCCAGCCAAGCAGATATCACTTCTGCAGAGAAACAAGTCACAATCAGCTCCTTCTGCCTCGCAACAGGATACAGAACAACAGACCGACGCTTCAGTGGACGATAGAAGTACAATAAACGAGTCTATGGCGAAATCATTTACGACAGACAACACGTCGACTATCAAAAAAGGAGTGCTGAATGATATTAGAATCTTGAAGGGGATAAAACTTGAAAGAGAGAATACAATACTGGATATAATAGAGGAATCAGATTCTGTGTCCTTCGACTCATCAAAGAGATTGCTTATTAATGGTACAAATACAGAAGTTCTTGCTGCTACATTTCTTTACAATCTACAGCAAACCACATGCAAACTATCTTTCGAACAATTCAGTGTATTAACGCATCTCGATATTGGTTCGCATTTGACTTGTAACACATACACCAAACAGTTTCTAAATTTATCATCTGAAGATAGACTGCAATTTTTGGAATATGAGTCGGACAAAGAAGTTGCTTCAAAATCCCAGCGAAAGAAAACAAAAGCTTCTGACAACGACTAGAGAAACTTTGAAGAGGCAGAAAAAGAAATCAAACCAACCAGCCCCTGGGAGAATTACTTCCTATCAAGTTAAACAGTTAGACAAATTGTACACTAAAGGCAGTGCTGCATTTGGTAGCATTGCTAACTTGAAGAAGGCTAGTGGTTTCAGCAGAGGCCAAATTGTTCGCTATCTTCAGTCAAAAGCCCCGTACACGAAATACAGACAATTCAGGGAAAGTTTTCCCCGACTGAAAACCGTTGCATATAGAATAAATGAAATCTGGTCTGTCGATGTTGCGTATATGCATAAAGTTGCCCAACACAACAACGGTGTAAAATATTTGTTAGTGGCTGTGGATGTTTTATCACGTTACTTACGAGTTCAACCAATGAAAATTTTATATGCAAAACATGCTGTTGAAGCGTTCAAAAAATGATCAAGAAGAAACAACCAGAAAAAGTATGGACAGACAAGAGATCAGAGTTCAAAGGAGATTTCAAAAAATTTTGTGAAAAGAAAGGAATCCATTTATATACAACAGAAAGCGAAACCAAGTCCGCATTTGCAGAGAGGAACATTCGCTCGCTTAAAAACAATTTACAAATATCGCTTAATAATCATTTACAAATATTTGGAAGAAAAGTGGACTTGGACATATATTGAAGATTTAACCCGGTTTGTAAATACTATAAACAGTCGTGTTAACCGGGTAACCCATTTAGCACCTAATAAAGTTTTCAAAAAACATGAACCAATTTTGATATCATTAGCAGTCAACACAACAAAGTACAAACCAAAATACGAAAAAGGAGACCTTGTTAGGATTGCAAAGCACAACAAAAAATTCAGAAAATGTTATAAACAAAATTATACAGACGAAGTTTTTACGATATTCAAAACTGCTACCGTGAGTCCACCAACGTACAATCTTATAGATGCAAACAACGTTATAATTGAAGGTAAATTTTATGAACCGGAATTAGTCCAAGTAAACGTGTTAGTTACTGCAGACGAATAAAATGAATTCCGCCAAAGAATTCACAATCGACCTAATATCCAACGCATCAATGGAAGTTTTTGGTAAAAACACAATGGCAAAATTCCGTAACCAGTTATCTCAACCACTTATTTTGGATGGAGAATGGCAAGTAGCTTTATCTTCAATATCCTTCCCATCAAACATCAACAACGTCAATTCAAACGGGTTAGTCGTTTATAAAAGTTCGGGAGTGGAACTCGACGCCTCAAATAATCGTAGTGGACACCTCAGAAAAATTCGCAAAGGCATTTACAGTAGCTTGCATCAACTAATGGATGAACTCAGGCAAATTGCTCAGTTTAAACAATTTGATTTTACTTTTGACAAAATTACTCATAAACTGGTTTTACAATTCGGAGCGAATGAGGGTTTTTCATTTGAAAACGAAGAAGTTCCAAGTATTCTCGGCTTCAAGGGTATAAAAGACAGCTCGCATGATGGATACATTCATATTGGATACAAATCACACAAAACTCTCAATAGACACCAAAGTGATTTTCCAGTTGATATAACCTGTGGCTCACAATTAATATTTGTCTACATAGACGTTATAGAACATCAAATTATTGGAGACGTGAGATCTCCTGTAATTAAAATCATTAAAATCATACGATAGCTCCTGTAATTAAAATCATACGACCGAAAGGCGTTTAAGAAACGGTAGCCTAAACACTGTTACACCTATTCATCACAAGACATTTACAATTTTGGATTACAAGCCCATACTTTCTAACAATATTCAGAACATTAAAGTGGAGTTGAGGAACAAAGCCGGAAAACTTATTCCGTTTAATGGTACAGGAAAAGTGATAGTAGGCTTAAAGTTTCAAAAAATCAAGGGAAATGGAAGTTTACTACATCAACCAAGCATCACAGTCGATGCCACATTTCTCCGGTCATTATCGTCAAAGAGGAAGTGGCTTTGGAGCACTCGCAGCAGGTATTGGAAGAGTTGCTTTACCATTGGCAAGAAGAATTATATGGCCCGCTGCCAAAAGAATTGGCCGAGAGCTTTTAATGCAGGGTGCACCTGAGTTGGTTGAAGTAGCAACGAAACGAAAGTCGGCAAAGCAGGCGTTGAAACGCACGGTTGCAAAAACAGCCCAAAAACAATTTGGTGGGTCTCTCCATTCACGCATAACACGAGGCTGGCAAGTTATTAAACGGCGAAGACAACAATATGCTAAACCTCAAACCTACAAGAAACGTTCCACTAAAAAAATCATTTCTCGAAAACCACAGCCAAGAAGAAGTCGACTGGATTTTTTCTCTCGAGTCAAACATGCAAACTAATATACTAATACCTTCCGAAGCCACTCACAGTACCTTGGATTTATTTGAAAAACCACCTTTGCTAGTCACCTTTGACCAATCATTTTAGCAAAAAACTGGACCACTTTATTTTCCCTCTGGATCATTGCTCGAATTCGAAGTTGTAGGCGATCGCAACAATTTCATATATTTGCAGAAAATTTATTTGGAAGTAAAATGTCGAATACAAAATGCTGATGGAACTGATTTGCGATATACCGCCGGCGATGCAACCGCAACCGGTGCTGCATATTTTGTCAACAATGTTCTTCATTCACTGTTCGCCGATTGTACTGTTTCTGCAAATGGAATAAAAATTATCTCAGCTAATGGACACTATGCTCATAAACGTTTTATTGAAACAGAATTTTCACATGAAACCGATGCAAAGAAAACTTGGTTAAAGTGTCAAGGTTACGAGTATGAACCGAACCCCGCTGGTATTGCTGCAGCTTCAAGGGATGCAAAGCAGGTAGCTGTGAGAGAATTGGAACAAATTACTTTATATGGAAAGCTCGCTGTTGATTTCTTTTCCTGTGAAAAACATCTAGTAAGTGGTGTTACCTTGAGACTTTCTTTCCGAAGATCGCAAGATGATTTTGTTACCATTAGCGAAACAGCGGCCAAAAATTACAAAGTTAAAATTGATGAAGCAAACTTGTTTGTTACAAAGATGACAATGTCAGACAACGTTGTTGGAGCCATTGAAAAAACACTCCTAAAAACTCCGGCAATGTATCGCTCCGATGAAGTAATAACAAAAACATTCCTCGCAACAGCAGGTCAACGCAGTTGGAAACATGAAGATATCTTCACAAAAGAACCAATAAGGCGGCTGATTGTTGCATTGTGCAGGAGCAATGCATTCATTGGAACTAACAATATCAATCCCTACCACTATCAAAAGTTTGATTTGAGTGAAATTACGGTCTATCGAAACGGGTTCGCAACAGCTGGCACTCCAATGTTAACAAATGATAACAAGCGTCTGTATTACAATTCAATGAGTGCCCTAGCTTATATTCAAAACGGTCATGGAATACCCCTAAGTGATTTTGCGCATCACTTTATAATGATCTTTGACTTAACTAGCACGCAAGAGGCGACACACGATTTTATTCATCCCGAACTAACAAACTCATCATTATCGGTTGAACTGAAATTTGATACTGGTTTGCCAAACAACATTGAATTTTTTTCCTGGGAGAAAAATTGTCTACTGTGTACATTAACTCTGCAAGAAACGTATCCAAAAATGTTCTACCTATGAATGCTTACTAATGGATGAAGACCAAATTTATATTCGTGTTCAAAAGAGCAAACATCTCAAATTTAATTTTCGAGGTGTTTATGAGGCTGACAATTATCCCTTAAATTTACCAGTTAACAGTTTTATGATTGTGAATGCATCGCGAGCTGATTATATTGGTTCACATTGGGTGGTGCTTGCAAAACGCTACGCACACCCCGTATTATACTTTGCAGATCCGTTAGCACTACCTCTGACTGCCTATGAAGACATTGCCTCCCGCTTACAGCAGTGTACGGATTTACATATGATGATGGATATTATGGAGCACAGAAGAGATATTCAGTCTCCCCTGCAATCAGCAGACTCGCAACTGTGTGGTTTATTTTGCATCTATATTGCTCACTATTTCTATAGCAGTAAGTTTCCACTTGTACCTGATGTAAATGAATTGCAATTGTTGGCATCTTTAAAACATATGGAGTGAAACTGAATTAATTGTTCTATGACAGCACTATTTTAGACAGTAGAATTTTTACAGAACTGAAAGTTTATTAAATAGTCTGAAGTCTCACGTACAAAACTTCCCTGCCCTTTTAAAGGTATGTCCATAATCTGATAGAGAGTAGAAGAATGTTCACCAAGCTTAGTTGACAAAAACGTTTTACAGTCACATCGGGGATAGTAGAAGCACATTTGTTAGAAGTGGTAGTAGTAATGGTTGAGAGTCTTTTCACAGGGTTAGGCAGAGGAAGTTGTTTCTTAGTTTTGTTGGTTGAAACATGATTAAACTTTGACAAGTACTCCACAGCAACATGTAAGCGAGAGACAAAAGCACCATGAGTAACAAAATTTTTCTCCGTAGGCAAAATAAGGATTTTAAAACAAGTCACAAGGCAAGGTATCGTTGCAGGAGCATACGGAGAAAAAACAATATTATCTTCGGGACCTGTATCTTCAAAAATGAGATGCCATCGATTGGAACCAAACGAACAACCATCGATAACAGTCAAAGACGAATGATAACCGTACGCATAATTTTCTATTGCAGAATCTTGAGGTTTTGGTTCTGCGTCGCAAATAGTGTATTTGAATCGTTTTTGAAATTTTTTGATGTATTCAGGACTGTTTTCGTCCATAGCTTCAACCATAGTAAGAGACTAAACTGAGTGAGTAAACAGTGATATACCTCTATGAATTATTGGGTTTGAGTTGATAACATGGTGTAAACAAAATTTCAAGGTCGTCGAAGACAAAAATTCTTTACTTTGTTGTTATTTTTATTGCTTGTAAACAAATTCTGTCTAGACATTAAGTAAACAAACTATAGCTGTCTGGTTTTTCTGAAGCTTCCCAAACAAATCAAAGCTGTCGCATTTTCCCGAAGTTCCACAATCTTTAACCTGAGGTAAACTTTGAGTTCTTTTCATTGCTTTTGAATAAATTTTGTCTAGACATTAAGTAAACAAATTTGAGTTGTCCTAATTTACAGAAGTTCTGTGCATGAATAAAGGCTGTCGCAATTTCCCGAAGTTCTGCAAACTTTGCTGTGATTGGTTGACGACTCGAAATAAAATCTATTTTTAGTAACATAAACAAATATTTCAGCTTTATTGCTCGCATGTAGTCATGAATACACCTTGATTTTCTGCAGAACTTGAGAGACATTTGTTTATTCATATTCTAGGACTCAGTTGTCAATACCTTCCGACAAGAACAAAACATCTAATTGTTCATTCCATAGTTAAACTTACCCAGTTATAACAAAATCCCTGCAAAAGATCCAACTCTGTCCGTCAACTGTGACAAATGTGGAAAATCTGTTGTAAAGACCAATATTGCTCGCCACAGGAAGACATGTATGATGGGCACTCTTTACTGTAAGAAAAAGAATTGTAATTTTGCGACAAAAAATGCTGCAGAATTATCATACCATATTGCGATATTGCGAAGGCTCACGGAGCAAAAATTCGTAATACACTGAACAAATGTGTTGTCTGTTAGAAACAGTTCCCAAGTTTCTACTCACTTCAACTGCATCGCAAAAAGCACATCAAGCTAGCACAAAAGTTGGGTCCTCAAGCACAAACCGTGTTCGTGAGATTATGGAGAAAATTGATAACGATAGCGAATCATTGAAAGCAGAACTGGCAGCTTGTCAGCATTTAATTGACGATATGCATGCTGAGCATGGCAGACAAGAAGTTTTCAACTTCAGTTTATCGAATTTGGACACCAAAGAGATCAACGAAAAACTCAATGAAGTTTTTGCAAACCTCAACTGTGCTGCAAAAATTAACATAGCTTTGGGGTTTCTGTTGTAAAATATAGAGACAAACGATTACCGATATTTTTATCCGCATGAAAATAATTTAGTGCTGGACCGAGCTTTTCTGCTAAGCAATAGAAACGATTTATTAAACATCCAGAACAAAATTGAGAAAATCGACTTGATTGAAGCATGTACACAGGAACGCCAAAACTGCAAATGGCGATTCACAGTAATTACAAATGTTACTGTCTTTTCAGCGCTTCTTACGAATATACCTATGGGTTGCACTGATTCGCCTCTTCCAGAGCCATTATTAAGGAACCCTGAAGTAAATTGTCTGCTTTCAAATGGACACGATGAGCCGTATAACGATAATTTGTGTTTGTTCCGTGCAATTGCTATTCATTTATTTGGATCAGTAGATGTTGAACTACAGGCAATAAAAATTTTTCAAAATTTTGTTACTGCAAGTGGTTGCGACCCTGAAAACTTCAGAGGTGTTTCCTTTGATCAAATTCCAATAATCGAAGAACAAATCAAACAAAACATTTTCATCTATGATTTTGACATTGAAGATGGTGAAATTATCGGTGAACTTGTACGACGCAGCGTTGAACGATATGATGAAAACATTAAACTGCTTCGATATAACAATCATATCTGTTATGTTAATGATATCAACAAATTCTTCAAGAAGTTTCGTTGTCCCAGCTGTGATGTGTTTTTCAACCATTCAGGTCATTTCAAACGGCGTGTGAAAACTTGCAAAGAACGAGTGATGAATATCTATCCGCAGGGCGCTTATTCGTTGCAGGAAACACTATTTGAGAAGCTTGACAACTTCTCAATCACTTATCCAGAGGATTATGCACTCTTCAGAAGTTTTGTGGTCTTCGACTTCGAAGCAATATGTTTTCAATCAGTGGAAGCCACTAACACACTGACAACATCATGAATTGGTACTCATGTACCTGTATCGGTATCAATCTCTTCAAATTTGTTGGATGAACCAGTTTTCTTATGCGAAAACGATCCTAATGGTCTTATCATATCCTTTGTAGCTCAACTGGAAACGTTAGCAGCAAAAAACAAATCGGACTTGAAACCCAAGTTCCTGGCGGTGAAAGCAGAGATCAAAACTAGGTTGAGTGATGTTTCCTCCAGACTGCAAATTATTTCCGAAACTCAACCAAACATCAGTAGCGAAACAGATGATAGTAATGCAACTTAAATTTTTTTACGAATCCAGCAAAAGCAACTCCTTGATCTCCAGCGTCATTTCAACAATTATGTTGACACTCTACCAGTTTTTGGATTCAACAGTGGAAAATATGACCTAAATTTAATCAAAGCGTATATTATACCCCATATCCTTAACGATAGAGCTATTCAACCTACGGTAATCAAAAAAGCAAATCCATTTATTTCTTTCAAATTCGGTGATATTCAGTTTCTCGATATTTTGAACTTTCTTGGTGGAGCAACATCACTGGATTCTTTTCTAAAAGCATATCAATTTGAGGAGACAAAAGGATATTTTCCATATGAATGGTTCGATTCGTCGACGAAACTTGACTGCAATCATCTTCCACCCTATGATTTCTTCTTCAGCAAACTAAAAAATCTAAATCCTTTGGAGAAGGACTTCTGTCAGTTCAAGAAAATGATGGAATCTGGAAAAGAAGAATTAGATGTTCTCCGAGAACTGGGTTTGAAAGAGAAACCTCTATCTGGAAAAGAGAATTATGCTCTCCTTGAAAAGTTGTGGAAGATGGAGAAAATGAAAACGTCTCGCGATTTCCTTCGCTGGTATAACAACAAAGATGTTGTACCAACTTTGCAAGCAATGAAAAAAATGATGAAATTTTATCACGATCAGAAAATTGATATGTTAAAGCTTGGGTGTACACTACCCAATTTGGCGAATATCTGTCTTCATAAAGCAACTGATAGAAAGTTTTACCTTTCATCGAAGCTGACAAAGACTTGCATGAGAAAATACGAAGTGAAATGACTGGTGGTCCATCAATAGTGTTTACGAGGAAAGCTGTTGTAGAGAAAACATTCATCCGGTGGTCAAGCAATATCTGTAAAGCAATAGTTGGAATAGATGCTAGCCAATTGTACCCCTTCTCCATGTGGCAAGCGATGCCAGCTGGACTCTACACTAGATGGGAGTTTGGTAGCGATCTTCAAACGTTCAAAGCTCGTCAAAACAAAATCAGGAAGTTTGAGAACATGGTAATGTCGTGCTATCAAGCAACCAGATCCGAATGCACTATTGAGAGCTTCTATACGACTGGAAAACAGAAAAAAATTGATTCTTTTACTGTGGATGGCTTTTGTGGTCACTGCCAAACAATTTTTGAAGCCCTTGGATGCAATTACCATTTCTGTCCCTGTAGGGAAACTCAACCAAATCTTAGTGAGGATGAATTTGAATTTGGTATCCGGAAACGTGAATCCGATAAGTTACGAAAGCTTTACCTAGAAAAGAAAGGATATAAAGTTATAGAGATGAGAGAGTGTGAATGGTGGGATCTTGTTCAGGCGAACTCCACGTTGAAGAACCATGTTAGAAAAAATGTCCCCTACAAATTACCCTTGAGTAGTGAAAAACTGTTGGTGAGGATAGAGGAAGATAATTTATTCGGATATGTACAATGTGATTTAGAAGTTCCTGAAGAGCTTCGTGAACGATTTGCAAACTTTCCTCCAATTTTCACAAACTTTGATGTTGGAAGAGAGAATTTAGGAAAATTCATGCTGGAATATGCTGAACAAAACGCGTTATTGCTTAAACCACAACGAATGTTAATTTCGAGTTACAAATTAAACAATGGAATAGTTATAACACCATTATTAAAGTTTTATTTGAAGCTGGGTCTACGTTGTATCAAAATCCACAGATTCATTGAGTATACCCCACAAAAATGTTTCAACGGTTTCGTAAAATCTGTCGTTGATGCAAGACGAGAAGGTGATGAGAATCCGGACTCTAGCGTTGTTGCTGAAACTATGAAATTACTTGGGAACAGCTCGTATGGTTATCAGATTATGGATCGAAGTAGACACACAGAAACTCTTTATCTTAACGATGAAAAGACGCATAAAGCTATTAATAACCGTCTTTTTAGAAGATTGAACAACGTTTTGACAGATATATATGAGTTGAGCTTGTGAAAAGCACTGTTGTCGTGAACCAATAATAAGCAGCGTCGTGAACCAATAATTGATGGATTGTTTGTCTTACAGTATGCAAAACTGAGAATGCTGGAGCTCTACTACAACTTCTTTGACAAGTTCTGTGATGTTCAGAAATTCGAGGAGCTTGAAATGGACACTGATTCTTTGTATCTGGCACTGGCTCATGAAAATCTCTATGAATGCATTAAACCAGAAATGAGGAAAATTTGGAATGAGATGAGAAGTAATGATTGTACAGATTTTTTCAAGCTAATAGTACAAGTATATTTTTTCCAAGAACTTGTTGCGATAAACATATAAAACATGACAAGCGTGAGCCTGGATTATTCAAAGAGAAATTCCGATGTACTGAAATGCTATGTTTATGTAGCAAAACGTACTGTTGCTATAATTCAGTAACGAACAAAACTAAGTTCAGCAGCAAAGGACTCAACAAGAGTGTTCTGGAAGAAAACAGTGATGGACCTTTACAGAAATACAGACGAGTCCTGGACGATGCAGTGAATATAGCCTCAACTAACAGAGGATTCAGAACTAAAAATCACAAAATTCTAACCTATGAGCAAACAAAAAAAGGACTCTCGTTTTTCTATCCAAAACGAATTGTGGATGCAGATGGAATTCAAACGACAACTTTGATGATCTAAACTCTCCGATTCTTTTTCTTTCATTTTAAACATTTAAATCAATTGTACGCTTGTGAACATGTGATGTGATCGTAATAAAATTTTTTCAAGTTGATGAGTCCACTGTTTAAAGTAATCATTCTTGTTGGCAAACCCGAACCGGGTTTTTAAAGTTTAAGCTGAGCATGTAAAAGTTTTCTGACTCATTTCGCAAGATGTTGACCAGATCTGAGACAACCCTGGATGAAAAAATCGAGCAAGACTTACTGTTCTGAAAAAAACAAACATCTGGAAATTCTTAAAGTTCCTTTTGTTCTAGCACCTCTGATATGTATCAATGTAGACATCCATAAAAGGAGACCAATACAATGTTAATAGTTCATCAGAGGTCTATTTTGATCCATTTTTTATTCCAGTTAACCCTTAGTTAAGTTGATTATTTCGTTTCTTTTTTATCAGTGGATTGAGATAATCCTTTTCACCTGTACAGTCTGTGAAAATCAAAATTAGCAATAGTTTGCTGTGATGTCATTCATGATAAGTACGTGATTTATAAACTATAAACTACAACAATCTGTATTAGCACATCAAATTGTATTAGCACTGTAGAATTTTCTGCCTTGCACTTATTCCTATTGAGCACTGTTTGCTAACAAGTACCTTAAAACATTAGCATCAAATTGATGACTCATTGTGAAAGAAAAGATATAACACAGCTTCATTTTCCAATTTGCTATCTGTTAGCTTTTTTAAATATTTTGTTATAGAAAATTTATTGAGAAATTTTATACATAAGACCTATTACCTATCTTAATCCGCTGCTGTCTTATTTCAAATTTTAGTACGTGTAAAATCTAATACCTACCTTTATACATTACTGTTGAAAATCAAATCTTAATACATGTAAAATTTATTACCTATCTTTATACGTTGCTACCATAACTCTAATGTTAATACATTTAAAATCTATTACCTATCTTCATACATTGATGGGATAACTCAATGATGACCGAAAAGATTGGAAACCGCTATAGTAAATATTAAAACATGTGGGTCTTCACCCCCCCCCCCCCCCCGGGGACCTCGGTCCCTCTATATACTACTAACGTGCATTATAAAACAGCTAGCTAGCAAAAATGATGAGGAGAAAAACGATGCATACTCGGACTAAAAAACGTAAAAACGCACGAAATTAATTTTTGCTATTTTGCGCATTGCTATCATATGCCACAGAGGGTGCCGTGGTTCCAACCGGCCGACCGATATTGATAGTTCTTGCTGTGCCATACGCGGGACCTGAGACTAGATTCGCAAAAATTTTTTTTTTGTATGGCGCAGCTCTAATTGAGTTATAGTGCCTTGTTTCTGTTTGACGATGCTATGAGCCTGCATTTTTGCGGTAAATTTACATACAATGTTGTGATGTTTCATAGTGAGAAACTTACATACAGTGTTGTGATGTTTCACTGTTTCGTCTATTGTGTGGATCACACCCCCGTGTGTAAATTTTTTTTTCAGCAAAATAAAGTTTTTTTCTACTTTTTACCGGGTCCCAACCAACGGTATGGTTTCGGCCCAGCAAAGATGTCATCATTAAACGTATGCAACGAAGATGTCATTGTCGCACATTTTTAACTGTCCAAAGGGAGGATACACCCACATGAGACACTGATTTCGGCAATTTAATTGCGACTTTGTTAAGTTACGTCTGACATGAAGTCGAGATCGACCGTCTTCAGCGGTTGCAAGGGGAAACAATCATTTGTAAAGAAACGACAACTGATGAGGATGCAGAATAGGCATCAAGGCAACGAAAATCAGGAATACAGGTTCAACGAAACATATTTGGTGGTAAAAATGTTCAACCCACTATCAAAAAGTTGCCCTGAAAGCATTTGCAATGCCTACAAATCATGAATCTATAAAAATAACAAATATGAAGAAGAAATGATATCGAGAACGCAGTATTTTATCCACTTGTTTTCGCAGGCACTGGTGGAACTGGCCCATCAGCTTCAAACGAGCTGAAACAACTGGCATCGGTGCTCTCTGCGCAAGAAAAGGACAGCTACGCTTATTGAATAGAATTGTTATGCAAAAATCCGAGTAGCGTGGGTGTCAGTTCCTGAACGTTTTTTAGAAACTCGGTAATGATTGTGTTCTGTGCAATCCAGGTGCCTTGATAACATCATCAAAAGACAGCTGTGGAGTGTAAGAAGTACCTTTTGGTCCCAGTGCACTGCCATCAGAGGACTGAACCTAAACCCCCACGCCAAGAACCCATCTTCCAACTTCACAAGCTGCCTGCAACCGGTTTTCTGAGCAAAAATGAAATATTGTGCTGTGAGACGACGTGTTTAGTAGCAAAAATTAGTATCAAAAATCGACCAATAACGGCAAAATCCTAAATTCCGTAGCTGTGCACCGTTATATTATAGGAAAGTGTTATTCAAGGGACTGTGCCTAGGACTTTCAATGCAACCAGTAACTGGCAATTCTTTGATGCAGTTCTTAAGAAAAGTCAAGAGATCTGGACCGAAAAGCAGTATCCAACTGAGTGGTCACCCAGTTTTGTTAATGAGACGTTAGATAAAATAGTAACAAAGGAAAAGATTTCAGCAAAACCCACCAAAAATGACCAATCACCAAACATGAACACATCTGAAAACAATTAAAAGTCCGAACAAAAATGAGCTGAAGCCGGGCTTTTTTGTTCAATACAGAGGAAACATTACTGAGTCTTTTGCAAGTAGCATAAAAAAATTGTGTGATATTCAACTCATTTTCAGAACGAGAGAATTTAGAAATTGTTTACCCAGCCTGATTTCAACTCTTGATAAAAATCTGAACTCCCATGTGGTATATAAAGTTACATGTAATTGATGCTGTTTCATCAATTTTGGCCAAACCAGCCGACATGTTACCACTAGATTTTCGGAGCATCAAAAGAAAGATCCCTCTGTGGGACAAAAGCTCGTTGAATGTTGTGGTACAATGCATAATAATGAATGGTAGAATCTAGATATGTGTCGCGGGGTTGAAAAGCCAATGACAATAGAAGCCATCTACATCAAAAAGCTAAAACCGAATTTAAGTACGCGCGACGAGTACCAGGGGTGGGAATTGACATAGAAGTATTATTTCAATTAGAAAAAATGTGACTTTTGAAAATCAAAATGATTCCGCTCACTGAACATGATAGCTTTTGGCTACACAGTGAAAGCCCCGAAGTATCAATTAATAGTAAAAGAGGCTACAAAGATCAATGCTCTCAGGTTGTGTGAGGGGACGGCAGTTGAAACTGTAGTCAGCTGCCGCGTGCTGGGACTTTAATTTAACCAACCACAGCTGGAAATTATTCCAATTTGTTGAAAAAAGTGAGGCAGGTAGCAAAAACATCCCCTCAAAACGCTTATGCATGCACCACAAGAAGCGTGAACAAGAACTAATTTTCGTGTGTAAAACAACGCCAAACTCACGGAATATCTTCACACACACACAGAAGCGGACATACAAAATCACGTCCTACCTTCGTTCTTTGACCCTCCGGTGTCTCAATCCGCACGTTGATTGTACTCGCTACCAACCCTGGAGGGTGGATTTAACATCAGGGAGTCAATAAGTTATGAAACTGAATACGCCGCGTCGCTGACCGATTAGGCTCCTCTTGAAGATGAGGATCTAGCAAATGCTCATCTCACCCTAAAATGCACGCGTGAATTAAATTCGATTGCGTAAGAAGAATCTTATGAAAGGAGAATCTGCAGACCAAGCAACGCCGAATAAAATAGGTGGCTTCGGAAAATAGAGCCTTGAACTGGCTCACAGCTCTACCGCCTAAACGGTCTGTTTCACACTAATGAAGTCCAAATTTCGAGACGGGCTTTGCATTAGGTATAACATCGAAGTTAAAAATACGCACATTGATTGTGTATTTGGCGCAAAGTTAATGCTATCACATTCTTTCGCTGTGCGAAGGGTGGGTATACACACATGAAAAACACGGAGATCCGAGACACTTTGCTAGGATTTTGCAAGACGTTTCTATGATGTCGAGGTTGAGCAGACTCTTCAGTTGCTTGAAGGCGAGTCCTTTATACACAAAGCAACTAGCAGTGTTGAAAACGCAAGACTAAACATTTAGACGAATGGCCTATGAGGTTGCCGGTTCAGCTGTTGTTTCTTCAACTTAAAGATTTATAACCCATTTGCCAAGTCATGCCCAAGAATAGTCATCAAAGATGTCATCAATAAGCGCATGCAACGAAAACTTCATTGTGGCACATTTTTACTGTCCTAAGGGAGGACACACCCACGTGAGACAATGAAATCCGCAATTTATTTGCGAACTTGTTAAGTTACGTCTGTCATGAAGTCAAGATCGACCGTCTTCAGCGGTTGCAAAGGGAAACATTTATTTTTAAAGAAACGACAACTGATGAGAATGGCAGATTAGACATCAAGGTAACGCAAATCGGGAATCGAGGTTCAACGAAACATATTTTGATGTAAAAATGTTCAACCCACTATCAAAAAGTTGCCCTGAAAGCAGTTGCATTGCCTACAAGAATCCTGAATCCAGAAGAAAACAAAAAAGAAGAGAAATTGATATTGAGAACGATGCATTTCATCCACTGGTCTTCGTAGGTACTGGTGGAGCTGGCCCATCAGCTTCAAACGCGCTGAAACAGCTGGCATCGGTTCTCTCTGCGCAAAAAGAGGACAGCTACGGTTATTAAATAGTTATGTTATGCAAAAATCCGAGTACCGTGGATGTCAATTCCTGACCGGTTTTCAGAAACACGGTATTGATTGTATTTTGTTGAAGCCATGTGCCTTGATAACGTCATGAAAAGACAACCGTGGAGTGTAAGACGTAGGCTTTGGTCCCAGTGCACTGCCATCAGAGGATTGAACCTCAATCCCCACGTCAAGAACCCATCTTCCCAACCTCAGAAGCTGTTTATAACCGGTTTTTGAGAAAGAAAAAATATATTGTACTGTGGCACGACGTGATTAGCAACAGATTCAGCCGACACAAGAGCAACTTCCAAACCTGTGAGACCATAAAGCTTCTTAACATCATCAAGGAGTTCCGGGACAGGTATGCTGCAAAAATATAGACTCGACGCCATGGTAATAAATGTGTTTTTAATGAGCTGAAAGATTCCATTTTTCTCGTTATTCACGTCCAGAAGTTTTCTCGTACCAGCGACAAAATGACCGCGCTATCATTTCCCAACTTCATGAAGTGCATCCTGACACTGGCCTAGAGAAAAAGTTATTCAACACTTTATACAAACATCAACAGTGCTTGAAACCAGAAATCAGCAAACCCCAACCGTAAAACCAGGGCAGAAACGCATAAGCAGTCACCAACGACGAAGGAAACAGCAGAGAAAGAAGGAGAGATAGAAATATTTTTCATGATGGGATTCGACTCTGCAAGATCTATTTATCTAGCCTTGTTAGTAATTAAAGCATAGAAAAAAACTAAAGGCAAAATACATTACTTTGCAAAAAAAAAAGTTAAAAACCAATTTTTGTCTCGAAAGTTCTCTCAATTAACTCTTCTCCAAGACTTATAAAATTTCGTTGGCCAGTAATGGTCGTTGAACTCAGAAAAGGACAAAAATTATAAAAAATTTTGGAAACAATAGCAATTATCAACAAAATCTTGCTAAATTTTTATGTATTATTATCTGAAGAAACCTTCTATTGTCTCAAAAGACTATCCAGTATTTTTGTTTCAAGCCTGAATTATTTTCACTGGCTCATAGAGATCCATGAACTTGGAACTTGATGAAATTTTACAAAAATTTGAGAAAGTTTCAAATTTTATCCAAAAACTACTAAAATTGGATTTAAAAAATGTTGATCACCATTCTATTAACTTTAGGAGCTATGCATTAGCTTATTATCGAACCTTGGAGGAGGTGCCAGGGCCCCTGGTGCCGGAAAAAACAAAAAAAAAACAAAAAAAATTGCGAATAGTTTAAAAAATACTTGAATTTGTGATATTAAAGTCTTGGAAAGCATTGCATTACATCTATAAAATTATGCAGTAACAATTTATCAAACCCTAGAGTACGTTCTGTGGCTCTTGAGACTAGAGAAATCCAAAAAAATGACAAAAAATTTCAAAAACTTAAAAAATTGCAAGATTTATAAAAAGAAGTTGCAAAATCTTCTGATATTAAAAACTGATTATTAATCCATGACTAACAAATATTTGCAAGTCAACTTATTATCAAACACTAACAGAGGTATTCTGACCCTTAAGGCACAAAAATCTGAACAATGACTATAAAAGTCAAAAAACTGAAAGAAAGGCAAAAATTTTCAAAAAACTCTAAAATCGTGATGTAAAAATCTTGCAAGATGACCTCTAACCTCTATCCATTACATCTGCAAATTATACAACAACCTGTTTCCAAACACTAGTGGAGGGTTTTTGGCTCTTGAGGCTGGAAAAAAATAAACACAAAACGAAAAACTTTTTGAAAAAAAAAGCAAGTTTAATCAAAAATTGCTATAAATTGTGACATTAAAAAGTTAAAAACACGTTTTCCGGCCCCTGTCTCTCAAAAGACTTTAGTAAAGAAAAATAAAAATAAAAAAAATTGAAAAAAAATTTGACTGTTTAGTCAAAAACCTGCAATAATTCGTAAGATTATGATGTTGAAATCATTCCATTACCACTAGAAACTATGCAGTAAACTATTATTAAAACCTAGAGGCGGTTCCTTGACACCTAGGGTTAACAAAAATCATAAAATGACAAAAAAATTCCTAAAGCTTGAAAAATTTTTTCAAAACAGAAAAATTTTGCTTGTTTTTAGCGTACGGTTGTTCGTCAGTAACGGATGGGGGAGGGGTGTGCCGAGGGCTGATGGGGGTTGGGGCAAGAGTGGGGGACGGGAAGGGGTCGTTGTCGGCAGTATTGGGGGGCCAACAACAGTGGAGGAGTTTTCGACCTCTAAGAACACCCCTTCACAACATAAGTATAAGTCTCCAAAACAGTTTGAGTTGAAATAGCTGAAAGGCTCTAAGCGCAATTAATGCCCGCTGGGCGCTACCTGTATATTCCGTTTTTGAGGACGAAAAGTCAAAAGCGTCAAACGAAAAATTGGTCAAGTAACAAATTGCATAACAAAAGACCAACAGGACTAAATTAATTGCCACAAACTTCGTTTGAGAATAATTAATCACATTTTCAAAATTTTATTCACACCTATTACACTAAAATTAATTCAATATTTATTGCTGATAATAGAGTTTTTGAAAGTCCCGGATGTATTGGTTTCTATTCCTGGAGAGGAGTTTTTACTTTCATTCCTATCTGTGGTTATTCTTATTTGTTGGTGTTGACAAAATTTCGAATAAACATGTACCGGACTAACTTTTGAATTTCAAAGTCATATTTTTTGTATTTAACTAAAATTTCAATGTCAATTCACGGAGTACAAGGACTTGGAGTATAAGAACAAGCAGTAAATTGTATGGATCTGCTCCTAATGTGCAGAATAACGTACGACAGAGGAGACACAGGAATTGAGATTATTCAATAGGTATGTGGTCGAAGTAGTGTGCATTGTCAAGGGGTACCCGCTAGATTACCTTGAGTATGCAATTTTTCTTCACAAAAACACACAGTTCACTCATGAGACACCAAACGGTAGCGGAGACTTGACATTCCTAGTTCTGAACATAAAAGTAAACGAAAATAGAAAAATTAGCCTTCGTTGTTATCAAAAATCGACCAAAACCGGCAGAATCCTAATTTCCTTAGCTGTGCACCACTACAATATAAGAAAATGTGATTCATGTGAGTGTTCATTTGATTATCAATGCAAACAGTAATGGCAATACTTTGACGCAGTTACTAAGATAAGTCAAGAGATCTGGACTGAAATGCAGTATCCAACTGAGTGGTCATCCAGTATTGTTAATGAGACGTTGGATAAAAGTGTAAAGAAGGAAAATTTTTCAGCAAAACCCCCCAAAAATGAACAACATCTCAAAACGACTAAAATTCCAAACAAAAATGAGCTCAAGCCGACGTTTTTTGTTCAATACAGAGGAAACCCTACTGAGTATGTTGCAAGTAGCATGAAAAAATTGTGTGATATTCAACTCATTTTCAGAACGAGAAAACTAAGAAATTGCTTGCCCACCCTGAAATTACCTTTTGATAAGAATTTGAAATCCCATGTGGTATATAGAGTCACATGTAATGCATGCAGTTTCATCAATGCTGGCCAAACAGGCCGACATGTTACAACTAGAATTTCGGAGCATCAAAAGAAGGATTCCTCTGTGGGACAGCACCCCGTTGAATGTTGTGGAACAGCGCATAATATTGAATGCGAGTTTCTAGATGCGTGTCGCGGGTTTGAAGGCTAATGACAATAGAAGCGATCTACATCAAAAAGTTGAAATCGCGTATAAATACGCGCCACGAATAGCATAGAAGCGGCGGGATTTGACATAGAAGTATTAGTTCAAATAGAAAGTGTGACTTTTGAAATTCAAAAATTATTCCGGTCACTGAACATGGTAGCTTTTGGCTACACAGTGAACGCCCCAAAGTATCAATTAATAGTAAAAGAGACTTCAAAGATCAAAGCTCTCATGTTGTTTGAGGGGACGGCAGTTGAAATTGTTGACGGCTGTCGCGTGCTGGGAACTTTAATTTAACCGCAGCTGGAAATTTTTCCAATTTGCTGAAAAAAGTGAGGCAAGTTGCAAAAAAATCCCCTCAGAACGCTTACGCATGCATCGCAAGAGGCGTGCAACAAGAACTAAATTTCCTGTCTAAGACAACGCGGAACTCACGGAATATCTTCACACACGCAGAAGCGGACATCCAAATTCACGTCCTACCTTCGTTCTTTGACCCTCCGGTGTCTCAATCCGCACGTTGATTGTACTCGCTACCAACCCTGGAGGGTGGACTTAACATCAAGGATCCACTAGATTACGAAACGGAATACGCCGCATCGCTGACCGATTGCGCTCCTCTTGAAGATGAGGATCTACCAAATGCTCACCTCTTCCATGAACGCATTACGCACAACCAACGAAACGCCCGCGTGAATATAATTCGATTACTTAAAAAGAATCTTATGGAAAGCCTGCAGACCGAGCAACAACACGTAATATAACTGGCTTCGGAAAACAGAACCTTGAACTGGCTCACAGCTCTACCGCCTAAACCGTCGGTTTCATACTAACGATGTCCAAATTCAGGGACGGGCTTTGCATTAGATATAACATCGAAGTTAAAAATACGCCCATTAATTGTGCATGTGGCGCAGAATTCAAGCTATCACATGCTCTCCACTGTGCGAAGAGTGGGTATGCACACATGAGACACAAGGAGATCCGAGACACCCTTCCTAAGATCATTGAGACGTTCTCTGACGAAGTTGAGCCGAGAAGAGTCCTACCCTTTCTCTCTGCCCTTTACCGAGTCCCAAACAACGCTATGATCGGGGCCCAGCAAGGATGTCATCGTTAAGCGCATGCAACGCAAAAGACTTTGTGGTACATTTTGCACTCTCCGAAGGGACGATACACCCAAAGGAGACAATGAATTCCGCATTTTGTTTGAGAATTTGTTAAATTACGCCGGTCGTGATTGACCGTATTCAGTCGTTGCAAGGGTAAGCAATTACTTTTAAAGAAACGACAATTGATGAGGTTTCCAGATTAGACACCAAGGCGACGCAATTCGGGAATTGACGTTGAACGAAATATATTTTGATGTAAAGTTTTCCACCCGCTACAAACAAGTTGCCCAGAAAGCAGTTGCGAAGCCTACAAGAGTCATGAATCTATTAAAAAAACCAAAACGAAGAGTAATTGATGCTGAGAACGCAGTATTTTTTCCGCTGGACTTCGTATGCACTGGTGAAAATGGCCCATCAGCTTCCAACGCGCTGAAACAACTGGCATCGGTGCTCTCTGCGCAAAAAAAGGACAGCTACGCTTATTAAATAGATATGTTATGCAAACATTAGAGTAGCGTGGGCGCCAGTTCCTGAACGGTTTTTAGAAACTAGGTATTGATTGCATTTTGTGGAAGCCAGGTGCCTTGATAACATCATCAAAAGACAGCCGTGAAGTAGAAGACGTAGGCTTGGGTCAGAGTGCACTGCCATTAGAGGATTGAACCTAAACCCCACGCCAAGAATCCATCTTCACAATTTCACAGATTGCTTGCAACCGGCTTTCTGAGCAAAAAAATAATTTTTGTACTTTGGTACGACGTTATTAGCAACAACCTCAGCCAACACAAGAGCAACTTCGAAGCTTGTGTGACCAGTAAGTTTCTTAACATCATCAAGGACATGTATGCTGCAATAATCCTCACTGGGCGCCAAGAAAACATTTGGGTTTTTAATGAGCTGAAAGATTCCCCTATTCTCGTTATTCACGTCAAGAAGCTTTTATCTTACCGGCGACAAAATAACCGCGCTATCACTTCCCAACTTCAAGAGTTTCATCCTGAAACTCTGACCTAGAGGAGAGGTTGTTCAACACCTTATAAAAAAACATCTACACTGTTTGAAACTCTTAACCAGAAATCAGCAATTCCAAATTGTCAAACCAGTACAGAAACGGATAAGCAGTCGCCAACAACGAAGGAAACAACATTAAAACAAAAAAAAATGTCAGCATTTTCATTTCAAATTATTTTCATTGGGAGCCAGCCAAACTTGATTTAACAACACTCAATGATACCCTATGATAAAAATGGTTTGAGTTTCTATTCGCTCAATCGCAATTTAATGTCCGTGTAACATAATTTTCCTCCATATCCAGGTTAGAATATTCCGTCTTTTTTTTCTTTCGTTACCCCTACTGTGGTCTAAAGTTTCGTCCCTCTCGCAGTGAGCCTTATTTTTTCCACACATCAGTGCATCGAGCTGATGAATCCTAAAACAACACTTTTTTCATATTATATTAATATTTATCACCCCAATTCTTCATAACCGTCATTAACCCTCACGTATGTCTGGTAGTGAGTATTTTTTCAAATCAGGAACACGCTTAGGATCTGTAGACAAAAACTATTACCCTACTGTTCCCGAAGTATTACAAGCATCTAAAAATGAGCTGAACAAATTCTTGAGGAAAACAAAGAAGAAAAGCTTATCGTGTTTGGCTCGAGAACTTTTCGCCAAACTTCGAGGAACTGACAGCTTTCAAACCAGCTTTGAAATGATCAGTAAGCAACTAAACGATGTTTATCATGACGTTAAGCGCACTTTCTCGGAAACACCAGAAACTCCCATCTTGACCAACTACAGAGATGCGCTAGTAAACTCAACAAAAGTAAATGTCAGTAACCAAAACTGCCGTGACTTTGAAATCAAAAACTCTGAGACAAGCGAGTTTTTTACAGGACAATCATCCAAATCCTAAAAAGAGCGGATATCGGAAGAAACCAAAGTTAGTGAAACTGTATCATATAGGTTGTGATGTAGACAAAATTGGAACGTGTTGTCAACGTGGAGCCTTTAACAATACAACTGCCGGACGAAGAGCGATTCTCTTTAGGCTCAAAAATGAGCTGGTTGCACGGAAAGTGTTAGCTCATAGCTCAAAACTAAAATATTTCCCAAACGAACCTGCTTCACTTGCTATTTTTATTGAACGGTCTTTGAGTAAAGGAGAACAAGAGATTCAAAACAAAGCTTTGAAAAAGCGAAGAGAGCTTCTAGACCATGGATATACCAGTAAACAATTTAAAATCTGCAATCTCAAGCTATACCTGGAAAATTAAGAATATGAACTAAGCTGTTGGTTCTCTAAAGAACACTTAAATCCCATAAATATCCTTCAAATGAACTCAAGAAGCATTTAATGCAACAAAGCAGAAAGAGCTGTCCCAATTTGCTCTGACGAACTGTATCGATGTTGTTGCTCTCTTCTAAAACATGGCGCACTGATCAAATATTGGACTCAGAACTTTTTCTAAGCTACTTTTCAGTGTAACAGTTGGACCGAATTGCCAATACTCAAGGTGGTAAATCAAATAGAGGGTTTATACTTGCAGTCAAACACTCTTACTCATCTTCAGAGCTCATTTTGCTTTCCAATTTGTAGGGCATTGTTGTGCTTGTATGTTAGATCAGACCTCATCAAAAGTACCTATTGCGTGTACTTACCCTTCAATTTCAAAGATTCCGTAAGCACTAAAAGAGTCACTCAGATCAAAAAGAGCTTCTTGAGCTTTTAAGCAAATGGAAACCGGACGAAAACTTTATCTGCAGAGACCTTAACTTTAGTGGAATTGATTAGAAGGATCACAATTCTCAAAAGGCTGCGAGTCATCATTCATCGATAAAATGGATAGCTTGCAACTCGAACAGAAAGCTGACTTCCTTACCACATACTCAAAAATACTTGATGTCATTTTCACCTCAACGGATACCTCTGAAATAGGTAACCTAAATTCTATTAATATGCCCGTGATAGCCACAATGCTGATCAAACATGACAAAGTAATCGCCTTTTGTAAAAATTTGCTGCATATTTTTAGCTTTTACAAAGGTGATTAATTGCTTCTCAACGACCTTACTGGGCACGATCCATTTTTACCGTACTGTTGAACCAACATTGATCTCATGGTTGAAAATTGGCACAAGTTGCTGGAAAAAATTGAAAAGTTGACCCCTATCCGAAGAAAAACATAACACCTCATTGCCTCAGAAACATTTCATAAAAACAGTTAATCAAGCGATTTCAAATGATCTAACCACTTACGAAGATAATCTAGCAGCAAACAGATCAAGCAGCAAGCTCTATAAACACTTACGTTTTCTCAATCAATGTGCATTACCATCAACGATGACCTTTAAGGGGGGCTAGCGCAAACGCGAAATGATAACGGTTTTTATCCAATTCACAAGTTTCTTGTCTTCAACTGTGCTAACGGTATAATGTTTTCCTTTACTCAAATCAATTGTTATCACGGAGAGTCCTGTACCACAAATTCTCGAGGGGTTAGATGTCAAAAAAATTATGGGACCTGACGGACTACTTTTCAAAGAAGGCTTGCATGTTTGCTATCCTTATCAAAGTCCATCTATTTAGTTATTCGGAAATGTTTGCAGCTGGGTAAGTCTCCTTCGGCTTGGAAATGCTCGGTTGTCACTTCAATTTTTAAAAAGGGAAATAAAGCCAAAGTGGAAACCACTGGTTTCTTTATTGAGAATGGTCCTCGAACTTAGCCTGTTTTGCTATTTATATCCCCACTACAAAGACTATCTCCACAACAGCTAATCGGTTTTCGAAGAGGTTGATCTTGTGCAGTGAATCTTGTAGTATATCTCGACAAAATCTGCAAGAATATCTGCAACAGAGAACAAATCGAAATAGTTTATGCTGACTTCGCAAAAGTCTTCGATCGTGTCGATCATGGACCTCTGACAAAACTGCATCGAACAGGTATTCGTGAAAACTTTTCAAAGCCACCTGAATTATACCTCTTAAATCGATCTCAATAAGTCAAAGTAGAAATCTGTCTCTCAATTTCACTTATTGCTAGCGGTGGTGTTTTATTAATGATTAACCTACTCGCTGTCATATCTCTGAACTGATTGTCATGCCGATGACGCAAAAACTTATTTTTCTTTGAAATAGTGGATTAAACTTCCAGGATTAATTGAATGACATCAAACAATGGAGCGTTGATAAAAGAATGAGCTTCAACCTAGACAAATATGCAAAGTTATCAATCAGTGGCGCAAGCAATGAAAGTTATGCCTTAGTGGCGATAGTCCAAAACATTCGAAGCAAGATAAAGACTTAGGCGTAATCCTTAGCAACAATTTTAGTTGGATCCCTCATTTGAAGCAAAGAGCCTCGAAAGCCTTGAATGCTCTTGCTCAAGCTGAAAACACCGTTTTATTTAAACTATAAAAGCAAGCTATATTTGTACAAGAGCATGATACTACCCCTTATTACTTACTCTTCAGTTGCTAACAACATCAACGTTGAAGGGATGAGAATTTTCGAGCTCATACTGAGAAAAGCTTGAAAGTGCATCCTTAGACCAATTGACAACAAATTTGCATTGCTAAGTCTAAATATCTTCCCTGTACCATTTTATTTGCAATTACTAGAACTTTTATTTTTCGCAAAAGTGCAATTTTGTTACTTTGATTTCTCCTTCGGTAAACTGAAGTATTTTGCTGCCGGCTCTTTTACTTGATCGGCTACAAACCGCACATACGAATGCCACAGACCAGTCCTCGCTGTTGCAAAAGATAACTTCTGGCTTTGTTTTCAGCGTCTAGCCAACCAATTGCATCAACTTCATCAAGATAACCGATATAAAGGCGAAAAGTCAAACATTTTCAATGGATATGGAGAAACTTCGAGCAGTGCTACAGTGAATCAAACTCATGCAAATGTCGAATAGCCTGTGACTGCAGTTTCAAAAGCTGCATACTTTTGAATGCTTGACGTAAACTGAACTGAAACTGTACATTGTCCCCTAAGATTTTTAGATCATTCAATTTGTTATAAAAAAACAATAACGGTATTAATAAAAATAATAAGTTTAATAATATTAATAATAATAATAAAAATAGTAATAATAATAAAAACAATGATCTTTAATAATAATAATAATAATTGTCCCTTAAGATTTTTAGATCATTCAATTCGTTATAAAAAAAACAATAACGGTATTAATAATAATAATAATTATAATAATATTAATAATAATAATAAAAATAGTAATAATAATAAAAACAATGATCTTTAATAATAATAATAATAATTGTCCCTTAAGATTTTTAGATCATTCAATTCGTTATAAAAAAAACAATAACGGTATTAATAATAATAATAATTATAATAATATTAATAATAATAATAAAAATAGTAATAATAATAAAAACAATAATCTTTAATAATAATAATAATAGTAATAATAATAATAATAATAATAATAATAATAATAATAATAATAATAATAATAATAATAATAATAATAATAATAATAATAATAATAATAATAATAATAATAATAATAATAATAATATAATAATAATAATAATAATAATAATAATAATAATAATAATAATAATAATAATAACAATAATAATAATAATAATCAATATCATAATATTACTTATAATAATTGTGATCCCGCGCTGTATGTCGTTGTTGTTCTGCTCCGAAAGGAGAGTATTCTCTTCCTGATACTTTAGTATCGGTAGCTAGATATGATCTATCTAATATA
Source organism: Convolutriloba macropyga (assembly GCF_964194025.1). Taxonomy (NCBI): domain Eukaryota; kingdom Metazoa; phylum Xenacoelomorpha; order Acoela; family Convolutidae; genus Convolutriloba; species Convolutriloba macropyga. The sequence continues at coordinate 33,384,342 of NC_134469.1, forward strand.
ACTGTGGATTGTAGATGCTGATCACTTAGGATCTGTGTATGTGTATGTTCCAGTGTTGAAGGTCAACTTGTTATTTTGAAGAGAATTAAGTTCAAGAATTTATTCTGGCCACGAACCGACTTTATCTTTTCGGCGTTATTTTCGTCTGCACTTAACACAAGTGTGAAAGCGCGGTCTAAATTAGTTACCTGCTAAGTGACAGGCGATAAAGTGAACAACTAACAATAACTCGTAACACATCTCCTATTGGAGATTTACATATGTACAATGAATAATAGTTACATAGCATAAGGGTTTATAAATAAATATACTAGTACTTGTAGGCTTGGTTACAATCATTGAGTTTTAGGGGTTCCAGTTGGAGCCGGTATCTCACTTTCCCCCCTAGGGGAGAATTTCAATTTATTGAATTTCGTTGAGTGCTTTGATGTCGTCCTCATCAAGATCTGAGATGGTGTCTGGTGGGGGCGATGATGGGGGCGTCTTGTAGATTAAAGAGCTGGCTGGGCTCTTCTGTATCTCCGTTTGGGGAGGTCTCGATGGTTCATTCTTGTGTACCATATCTGGTTCTTTTGTTTGTGCGGATGTCATTTCTCCATTTGGAGCTTGTTCTGATTGAGGCGAGTGAATTTGGTCTGTTCCGTTCGGTGAGTTTGATGTGTCCAGGTAGATTACTATTGGTTCTGGACTGTTAGTAGACTCTATTTGTTCCTTCTCTTCTTTCTCTGCGTTGATCGTGTTGATCTTTTTGACAATTTTGTCTAGTTTCTTAGTTGATTTATTGAAATCTATATCTTGGTTGTCGTCCCTCATGGAATTAGTATCCAGTGATGTTGATGCGTTTAGCTGTGGACTTTGTGTTTTTGGGCTCAATTTGCTGGTCTCCATAAAGTCCAAGGGGTCGTTACTAGTTATGATCTCGAATGGGGGGTCCCGGGTATGTCGGTGTCGACATTGTATGTCTGGATTGATGGTGGCTGAGGGGTTGGTGTGTTGAAGATTAAGAAGGACCTATTTGTGTCGGTGTCTGAATTTGACGAAGGGAGTCTCCGTGTGGAGGCTGCCATTGATTGTTTGAGTGCTGCCTGTTTAGCTTTTTCGTTAAAGCTATGGAGTGGCGTGCTTTGTTTGTTTTTTGGCTTGTTGTTTCCTTTTGGTTGTTGTTGCTCCCTTTGGTTCTTTGTTGCTAATTTGATTACTTTCTCCTTTGACCATTTTGTCTTCATTGGCTCTTTTTTGCAAGTCCTCTTTTTAGGTTTGTTGCTAGCTTCGAGGTCTGATCTTGTTCTTTTGGGGGCACTCGTTACTGGCCTCTTTTGAATTCTTGATGGTCCTGAAATATCTTGAGAGTTGTTTGCTGCTGGGAGGCTGCTCATCGGTCCGCTCGCATCGTTCTTTGCATTTTGTTTGGCTTCTTCTAAACAGAACTTTTTAATTTTTTCTTGGTTTCTTCTGTATTCTCCTATTGTTTTACAAGCGACCATGTGGATTAGGCGTGGTTTTATTTCGTGTAATGGTTTTGTTTCTGTAGCTATTGCTATGTCATTTTTCCTTACTACTGTGTTCTTTCTTAGTGGAGTATCTATCGTTATTGTATGTGGTGTATAGTTTGTTATGGTTCCATCTTGTATAATGTTCCATTGAGGTGCTAGGGTATTTCTTGGTTCTTTCGTTTTTCTGGCAATTGATTTACGCGCTACGTTGCGTTTATTGTATATTATTTTCGTTGTCTTATCTCCTATGGAGAAGTGTAATTCTGAAGGGGTTATCTTACTTGGTGATTTGTAAATCAGTGGTTGATTTTCAGAGTCGTCTGAGTCCAGAGGTGTGGGGGACGTGCTTTGTGCGTTGTATTGGATGTCCAATTCATTTTCTGAGCTGCCGTCTCTTCTCCACAACTCTTCTTGGGTCAGAGCATCGTGGCGTAGCAATTTCTTATCTAAACATTTATCTATGAGTTTTTTGTATGAGAGATTTTTGATGGATGGTTTGGTTAGCATGTTGGATAGTTCCGTGTTTGGCTTTCTGCCAAAATGTGCCTCAAAAGGTGTGACTTTTGTTGTTTTGTTTGGTATGAGGCGTATGTTTTCAATTATGCTCGCTATTCTAGCGCTTAGAGTTTCGGAGCTCCACATGGGGTCTATATCTATGACTGCTAAGCGACGTTTTAATGTTTGGATTAGTCTCTCTACCATTCCCGTTCCCCTGTGATCTCCAGCTGGAGCTAGTATTAGCTTAATGTTTCTGTTTTTGCAGAATATTTCAAATTCTTTTGCCTTAAACGCTTGTGCTTGATCGCAGCGGATTGACCGTGGTATACCATGTATTTTGCAGTAGCGTTCGAGATAGTCTATTGCGGTTTCTGTGTCGCAATTGTGGAAAAGTTCGGCGTTAGGGTATCGTGAGAGACGATCTACTGTTACTAAAATATAGTTATTCTGTGTAGTATTTTTATATGGTATGGGGCCGGCGAAATCCATTTGGATTTCCTGGTTTGGTTCAATTAGACTCGGTAAATGACCTAAATTTGTTTTGGGTATTAGTGCTTTAAGGTTTTTACCTTTGTCTATACATGGTCTGCACGCTTTTGCTTTTGAGACAATTTCCGAGTGTAAATGTGGCCACCAGATCAGTTTTGCGAGTGCGAGCATTCCCGCTTGGCCAGGGTGGTTGTGGTGAATTGTATCCAGTACGAGCTGTTTTAGACGCGTAGGTTTTACTAATCGGTTGTCGTAAAGTAAGCAATTTGTCGGGGTAACGGAGAGGTCCCTTCTAATTCTGTAGTAGAGTGGAATAACTTTTTTGAGATCTTCCCAATTTTCTGTTTTTACATAATCCATGATAATTTTTAGCTCTTTCTGTGACGCCTCTGATAGTAGTTCTTCATTAAATACTTTAGTCAAGTTTAGTCGATATAGTGGGGTTGGTAAGTCGTTATATGCGGTAAAGAGTTCCGAATGTTTGGTTGGGTCTATTGGGTCTAAGCCCTTTCCCTTGTTTGTGGTATACTCTGTCTGGGTACTTGAACTTTTGAATGTTTTACTAGTAGCGGGGTTCTCCATTTGGGGAGGCTTTTCTATTTGGGGATTTTGTTTATTGGGGGCTCTGTATCTTTTGTGTATGGGGACTTGGAATGTATCGTGCAAAGGTTTTTGTTGCGTTGTAATGGCTACTAATTGTGAATAATTTGTTGATGTTATTTTGTTTGGATGTAACGTATTACGATATGTTGAATGAGAGTGTAACTTGTTTTCAATCGAATTAAGGCAAAAAGCGTTTGGAGCTGTGTTGTTATTCTGTTTTGAGCTAGTTACTTCATTCTTGACTTGTTTTATGTCTGCGTTTTGATTGGTTGCTTTAATTGCTCCATTTGGAGTTAGTGTATTGCGAATGAGAGTAAATTTTAGTTCGTCTATGACGTTTATTACAAAGTTTTTGTCTTCTTCCGAGGGTGGTATTGGTTCTCCGGAAGGGTTTCTACTTAGATAATCGGCGAAACCCATATTTTTGCCTGGAATGTGTTCAACTGAAAAGTGAAAAGGTAGTAGTCTATCTACCCATCTTGTTAATCTACTTTGGTATGTTTTGTTTCCCCTATTTTCTTTGAGTGCTGTAAATAACGCTTGATGATCCGTTTGGAGTATGAATTCTGATCCATATAGATAATATTTGAAGTGCTCCATTGACCATACTACCGCTAGTAGTTCTAGTTCATTGGTACTATATCGTGATTCTAAGTTATTTAGGAAACGACTGGCAAATGCTATTGTTTCCCAGGTGTTGCCGTATTTTTGTTCCAGGCAGGCTCCGAGGCCTTTTTTACTCGCGTCGCAGCGTACCCTGGTTTGTTTTGTCGTATCGAAATGTCTATTTTCTGTTATCTGTTTTATTTTGTCCTTGATTTGATTGAACGCTGTAGTATGTTGTTCTTTCCAATCTAGTTTGTTTTGTGCTTTTGTGTTAGCTTTGGATAGTAGAGGGCGTAGAGGCTCTGATATTTCCGCTAGCTTAGGAATAAATTCTATAAGGTGATGTATACAACCCATGAATGAGCGGAGTTGTTTTAAGGTTTTCGGATTATCCAGATTCGTTATGGCGTCACATTTTTGTTTTGTTGGAGTTACTCCATTTGGAGTAATTGTGAAGCCGAGCCATATGATTTGCTCTTTGGCAAATTCACATTTTTGTAGGTTAATGGCTAGGTTTTCTTCGTTTAATCTGTAGAGTATTTTGTCTAATTCTTTTTCGTGTTCGGCTTGTGTTCCTTTTGTTATTATTAGGATATCGTCTAGGTACGCAAATTTGGAGTTTATATCGTGTAGTGTTTTATCTATTGTTCTATTGTTTTCTGGAATGTTGCTGGCATATCTGTCAGCCCGTAAAATCCGTTGATAAATCTATATGTGCCGGTAGCTTTTCCTCCTAGGATATTGAAGTTACAGTGTTTTTTGATGTTATCGTCTAATGGTATTTGGCTGTAAGCGTATTTTAGGTCGATTTTCGAAAAGAAATAATTTCCTTGTTTGTTTTTTCGTTCGGAAATGTACACTGCCACTGAATCCATTAGGTGGTCGATGCTTTGCATCTGATATTTGTTTTTGTGTATGGCATCATTCAATTTTTTGGAGTCTGGAGCTATTTTGACTGATTTGTCTTTTTTGACTGTTATTACTACTGGACTTATGAATAGTTCGTCTGAGCATTTTTCTAGTTTAATGATTTGTTTGTCGTCAATTAATTTTTTAAGCTCGTTTTCGACTTTTTCGAGGAGGTGTAGGGGGACTCGTCTACCTTTATGTTGTGAAGGAGTGTAAGTCGATTTAAAGATTGATTTCGCAATATGGTTTTTTGAACAACCTAGGCGAGTACAGAAATGTGGGTATTTTTGAAATACCCATTTTATTATGTTTTTCTCCATTTGGAGATTTGATATGAAGTTAATGGGCTTACCAGTGTTTTTTGAAGCGTTGAGTGTTATTCCCAGTTTTGATAGAAGGTCTCTGCCCATGATGTTGTTTGTTTTGTTTTTCACGATGAGGACTTTGCAGTTCTTTGCTGTCCATGATCCTGACTGTATGTCTATGATGAGCACTCCTTCAATTTCAATATTGTTGTTGTTGAAGCATTTGTATATTGTGTTTTCTGTAAACTTTTCTATTCGAATGATTTGGATCTCCTTTTGGAGTTTTTGTGCGATCTCTTGATTTATGAATGATCGGGGCGAGCCAGTGTCTGCTAGCCACTGTAGTTTATGTGATTGGGTTTTTGTTTCTACCCAGAACTCTCCGTTGGATTCTTTGTTGATGAAATTGTTTTTCTGTGGGGAGAACTGTGTTGGGCGTATGATGTTTATATTTTGCCAGTCCTCGTGAAGTTCTTTTATATATAGGGCTGCTTCCGCGTCTACGCTTTCTTCTAGTTGCTCGCTTTCTGTTTCTTCTTGATTTATATTTCTTATTCTTCTTGTTTGTGGTTGTTTGTAGTTTTGTGTTGAGCTGGACTGTGGTATGTTTTGTGGTCGTCGTTCTGGCATTTTTGCTGTACATAATGATGTGTAGTGTCCTGGCTTTTTGCATGTTTTGCATGTTGTTGATTTGGCGGGGCATGTCTGTAAGTGTGCTAGGGAGAATATTCCTCCGCATTTCCAGCATGGATTTTGTTTTTGTTGAGAATTTTGATTGTGTGTTCTTTGTCTATTTGTGCGGACGTAGGAGACTGTGTTCCAGTTTGTATTGTTCGATCTTAGAATTTCTTGTTGGTTTGCTAGTCCCCTTTCTCTATTCACGGCATAGTTTAGTGCTTGTTGTGGGCTTCTTGTTTCTGATAGAAGTTCCATTTGGATGTTTGAACTTCTCATATTCGAAATGAATATGTCTTTTATCAAGTCTTCTTCGAGGTGTTCGAATTTGCAGTGTGCTCCTTGTTCTCGAAGGCGGCTGTAAAAGGTCTCGAAGGATTCATTTGGCTGTTGCATTGTTTTAAAGCATTGGAACCGGTCAAATGTTCTGTTGCGTGGCCGGGTGAATGTTAGTGTTAGTTCATGCACTAGTTCGTTAGTGGAGCACCGCTCTATTTTGGAGTGCGGATTTCTTTGGTGGAAGGTTCTTGTTCCTTCTACTCCCAGGGAGAGATATATGAGGCTTTTGACCTTTAGGTCTGCCTCGTCCCAAGGGACTTTGTCTATCGTTGAGCCATTTTGTTCTAGTTTTTTGCATTCATTCTACCAGTCCACTTTTCTGCGTTCATTTCTCTGGTCTCTTTGTCTCTCTTCATCTACTGTTTCCCCGTCGAACGGTTCTTCGTATGTCGGGATTGTGGGGTAGGGTAATTCTGTTCTTGCTGGCTTTAGTTTCAAGAGTTTGTCAACCTGTAGGTTGTCCCTCGCCATTATTGCCATTTTGAGAGTCCCGAACCAGGTGTTCCATTCTGTGGTTGGGTTTGCCCCTGAGTCCCAGAATGGGGGTACTCCGAGAGGAGTTTTAACAGATGACTGCGCCATGTGATCCCGCGCTGTATGTCGTTGTTGTTCTGCTCCGAAAGGAGAGTATTCTCTTCCTGATACTTTAGTATCGGTAGCTAGATATGATCTATCTAATATAACTGTGGATTGTAGATGCTGATCACTTAGGATCTGTGTATGTGTATATTCCAGTGTTGAAGGTCAACTTGTTATTTTGAAGAGAATTAAGTTCAAGAATTTATTCTGGCCACGAACCGACTGTACCTTTTCGGCGTTATTTTCGTCTGCACTTAACACAAGTGTGAAAGCGCGGTCTAAATTAGTTACCTGCTAAGTGACAGGCGATAAAGTGAACAACTAACAATAACTCGTAACACATATCTCCTATTGGAGATTTACATATGTACAATGAATAATAGTTACATAGCATAAGGGTTTATAAATAAATATACCAGTACTTGTAGGCTTGGTTACAATCATTGAGTTTTAGGGGTTCCAGTTGGAGCCGGTATCTCAATAATCATAATAATAATAATAATAATAATAATAATAATAATAATAATAATAATAAAAAAAAAATTTAAGGATATAAATCACCTTTGCTCTCCTAATGAGTTCCATCCTGTGCATTCGAGGCTTGAGGAACCTACACGAAGCGAAAGTTTTGATGCTTCAATAGGAGCGGTGGTTGAAGAAGGGAGGCTGCTAGTCTGACTCATCTACTTTCGCCTTTAGTTGTTTTTGTTCCAACGCTGTCTGAATTTTGCCCTACATTTTCCTCTGCTCATTTTTTTTGTAATATATTACTTTATTGATGGATTTAAAAAATATGATTTAATTCGTGAGTATCTAGTTTTGGGAGGGATCATCCAATAATCACCCAGTGTTGAGGAGGGCTATTCTTTAAATTAGCGTTTGTTCCTTTGAAAACAAAGATTCTGCACTCTACCCGCTTAGTGTGCCGATAATTTTCATGAAATACGGTTTTCGAGTACTTATATTTGCTCAATGTAGGCTCTTTTTTTCGGCCAATTGAATTGTCACGGCCTCAATTGATAGTTAGCTATTGAATTTATGTGTATTTGACCTGCTTTAAGCTGCTTGGCTATCAACCCATAAACAGCCTCATGCAACTTGTTCGTATTCAGCATTAGCTTGCAGTCCCAAGAAGCCACAAAATAGAGAGATTTTTTTGCCATGGCAATATAAGGTATGGCTGCACTCATGCTGATATAACTCGTGCGCATATTGAGCGAAACATAAAAATGGTACGCCGAAGATGGTAGTGTAGGGGAAAAGTTGGATAATATACTGAAGTTCTTCAAGGATTAGTCTGATCCTAGTAGGCATTTAGATATCTAGTTAAAGCTCCAATTGCAGATTGACTCTAAACGACCAAACGTAATCCCGCAACTGACATCGGGACTGTATACGGTTGCCAAGTTTCGTTATTGGTCCGCGTCCTAAAAGTTGTTAAAAATTTATATTGATTCTGAAGGTCTTAATAACGCCAACGACAACACGGTAAAGCAACTATTTGTAGAATTTGCCTGCTCTGGTAGCATTGCTGTTTTCGCCCTTATGGTCGTCTGTAAGAAAAACAGTCACACGCAGGGGTATCCATTTAGGTTGTGTCGCATTTCTATGGCATCGCTTTACTTTTGCTATAGATAGTGCGACCTGTTGTGTTAACAGGCAAAACAATACACACAACAACGCTGGAACTCTGCCCCGGGACAAATTTTTTCTTGTCACCGGAACCTCAGGGACGAAGTAAATCTAAATCAGAGGCATTTTAGCAAAAGTTCACACCTATTGAGGTGCCACACTGACCGATCTGTCGCCTACTCCCTGTCGCCCCTCTGAACTTCTTCTGTTTGCTGATGACGCAAAATTAATTTTTCTTAGAAATGGTGGATTAAATTTCAAGATGAATTGAATGAAATCAACCATTGGAGCGTTGATAAAAGAATGAGCTTCAACCTAGACAAATATGCACAGTTATCAATCAATGGCACAAGCAATGAAAGTTATACCTTTAGTGGTCGTACTCTAAAACATTGGAAACAGGAAAATATTTAGGTGTAATCATTAGCAACAATCTTAGTTGGATGCCTCATTTGAAGCAAAGAGCCTCGAAAACCTTGAATGCTCTTGCTCAAGCTGAAAACACCATTTTATTTAAACTATAAAGCCAAGCTATATTTGTACAAGAGGATGATACTGCCCCTTACTTACTCTTCAGTTGCTTACTACATCAACGTTGAAGGGATGAGAATTGTCGAGCGCATACTGAGAAAAGCTTAAAAGTGGATCCCTAGACACGCTGACATCAAATCTGCATTGCTAAAGGTAAATATTCTCCCTGTACCATTTTATTTGCAGTTACTAGACCTTTTATTTCTGGAAAATGTGCAATGTGATTACTATAATTACTTTTTGGTGATCCCAGTAGGCATTTTTGATAACAGTGAATGCCCCAAATGCATACTGACTCTAAACGACCAAGCGTAATCCCGCAACTGATATTGAGATTGAAGATGGTTGCCAAGTTTCGTTATCGGTCCGCGCTCTAAAAGCTGCTAAAAATTTATATTGATCTTGAAGGTCTTAATAACGCAAACGATAACACCAAAAAGGACTTTTTATAGATTTCGCCTGCTCTGGTATCATCGCTGTTTTCGCACTTATGGTCGTCCGGAAGAAAAGCACTCACACTCAGAAGTATTCAGTTAGGTATTATCGCATTGCTATCGCATCGCTTTAGTTTTGCTATAGATAATTCCACCTGTTGCGTTAGCAAGTAAAGAGTGCACGCTTTACCGCTGGAACTCTGCCCCGGAACGCACTTTTTCTCGTCAGCAAAACCTCAAGGACGAAGTAAATCAAACACACAGGCCTTTTAGCAAAACTTCACTCCTAATCAGGTACCACAATGACCGATCTGTTCAATGTCGCAGGAATAACCGTATTTGAATCTGCGAACAAAAAAAATCAAAGCAGGATTCAATTACCATTGACTCTATCAGTGAACTCTGCTGTCTGCTACCAATCATTGACTGAAATAAGTAAAAAAAATACGCCAAATAACAGTCATGATTGCACCAAAAACAGTAGACTAATCAAACAACTGTAGCATTATACAACTGTAGCATTATACAAAAATATTATACCTTCACAATTTTGCCCATTTTAATTGTCTCCGAATTAGACCGAAAAGAAGCAAGCAAAGCACTGGATGGTGCACACAGCACCATAAAACGAAAAAAATTCAAATATAAGAACCAGAGGTGTTGCAGCCCGAAAAATTGTGATAAATTGAAGGCATATGCAACAGACTTAGCCACAGAAGCTGGAAGGTAATGCTCGTTATATGCTCTTCCTCTAAAGAGATACAAGTTTGGCGTGACCAAATTAGTATTTCGAGACAGATTGGCACTGAGATTTGGATGCGAACCATTGAAAATTCCCTCAACCAGTGCATGTGGTGAGGCATCACAGCTGCCATGGTTTAGTTTACCCAAAGGTTGGCAAACACCTCAGACTGAACAGCATTCTCGATTTCTTGGACAATCTGCTTGAAGAAGTAAGCGATGGTGTTTAGGTTGAACTTTAGACTTCACGTGGGTATTCTTTTTGCCAATCGAAACACCATAACTGAAGACTTTGCGAGAATAGACATCAGATTATACGGCTTATGACAAAACAGATTCTGAAAGACTTGTTTGATGTTAAGACATTCAACCCAAATGCAAAAAAACTTTACAAAATCAATTGAAGAGGCCTACAAATGTTAGAAGAAAATCAGGAAACAAAAACATTAACAACAAATCAGAGATTTCGAGAAAACCACCCTTAATCATTCATTTGTTTCTAGCAATTGAAGACCAAATTTCTCTGATAAAAATTTACGAAATCCTTTGCAGGAAATCTAAGCGATTAGAAGGAGGACAACTACGCTGACATCGTCACATTCTTACTAATCCTATAGATAATGCAATCTTTTCTGTTGACAAATAATACGTTCTAGCTTCACCGCTACAAATGTGCCCCAGATTGCATGTTTTGTCGTCATGGAAAACTCAGGGATGAAGGAAATCAAAAACAGAGACGCTTTAGCATTTTATGTGCAGTTACTAGACCTTTTATTTCTGGAAAAAGTGCAATGTGATTACTATAATTACTTTTTGGTGATCCCAGTAGGCATTTTTGATAACAGTGATTGCCCCAAATGCATACTGACTCTAAACGACCAAGCGTAATCCCGCAACTGATATTGAGATTGAAGATGGTTGCCAAGTTTCGTTATCGGTCCGCGCTGTAAAAGCTGCTAAAAAATTATATAGATCTTGAAGGTATTAATAACGCAAACGATAACACCAAAAAGGAATTTTTATAGATTTCGCCTGCTCTGGTATCATCGCTGTTTTCGCACTTATGGTCGTCCGGAAGAAAAGCAGTCACACACAGAAGTATTCAATTAGGTATTATCGCATTGCTATCGCATCGCTTTAGTTTTGCTATAGATAATTCCACCTGTTGCGTTAGCAAGTAAAGAGTGCACGCTTTACCGCTGGAACTCTGCCCCGGAACGCACTTTTTCTCGTCAGCAAAACCTCAAGGACGAAGTAAATCAAACACACAGGCCTTTTAGCAAAACTTCACTCCTAATCAGGTACCACAATGACCGATCAGTTCAATGTCGCAGGAATAACCGTATTTGAATCTGCGAACAAAAAATATCAAAGCAGGATTCAATTACCATTGAATCTATCAGTGAACTCTGCTGTCTGCTACCAATCATTGAATGAAAAAGTAAAAAAAATACGCCAAATAACAGTCATGATTGCACCAAAAACAGTAGACTAATCAAACAACTGTAGCTGTATACAACTGTAGCATTATACAAAAGTATTATACCTTCACAATTTTGCCCATTTTAATTGTCTCCGAATTAGACCGAAAAGAAGCAAGCAAAGCACTGGATGGTGCACTCAGCACCATAAAACGAAAAAAATTCAAATATAAGAACCAGAGGTGTTGCAGCCCGAAAAATTGTGATAAATTGAAGGCATATGCAACAGACTTAGCCACAGAAGCTGGAAGGTAATGCTCGTTATATGCTCTTCCTCTAAAGAGATACAAATTTGGCGTGACCAAATTAGTATTTCGAGACAGATTGGCACTGAGATTTGGATGCGAACCATTGAAAATTCCCTCAACCAGTGCATGTGGTGAGGCATCACAGCTGCCATGGTTTAAATTACCCAAAGGTTGGCAAACACCTCAGACTGAACAGCATTCTCGATTTCTTGGACAATCTGCTTGAAGAAGTAAGCGATGGTGTTGAGGTTGAACTTTAGACTTCACGTGGGTATTCTTTTGCCAATCGAAACACTAGAACTGAAGACTTAGCGAGGATAGACATCAGGTTAAACGGTTTTTGACAACTCAGATATTGGAAGAGCTTTTGATGTTAAGATATTCAACACTCTTGCAAAATTGGTACAATATCAATTGAAGAAGCCTAAAAATGTTAGCAGGAAATGAGGCAACTAAAATTATTAACAACAAATCAGAGATACTGAGAAAACCATCCCTAATCACTTAATTTTCTCCAGTAAATGAAGAGCAAATCCCCTTGATCCAAAATTATGAAACTCTTTCAAGGAAAGTTAAGCGAGTAAAAGGATGACTACAAAACGGACATTGTCACATGTTTAACAATTTTTAACGAAAACTTTACTATTGCTATAGATAAAGCAGCATATTCTCTTAACAGGTAACGCGAGCTTGCTTCACCGTAGGAAATATGCCTGGATTGCATAAGCGGTGATGTTTGTACAATGTTTGTAAGCGGTGATGCTGAGGTTGAACCATGTCTTTAGAACTTCGCCAATAAAAACACCAGAACCGAAGACTTTACGAGAATAGACATCAGATTAAACGGCTTATGACAAAACAGATTCTGAAAGACTTGTTTGATGTTAAGACATTCAACCCAAATGCAAAAAAAACTATACAAAATCAATTGAAGAGGCCTAAAAATGTTAGAAGAAAATCAGGAAACAAAAACATTAACAACAAATCAGAGATTTCGAGAAAACCACCCTTAATCATTCATTTGTTTCTAGCAATTGAAGACCAAATTTCTCTGATAAAAATTTACGAAATCCTTTGCAGGAAATCAAAGCGATTATAAGGAGGAAAACTACGCTGACATCGTCACATTCTTACTAATCCTATAGATAATGCAATCTTTTCTGTTGACAAATAATACGTTCAAGCTTCACCGCTAGAAATGTGCCCCAGATTGCATGTTTTGTCGTCATGGAAAACTCAGGGATGAAGGAAATCAAAAACAGAGACGCTTTAGCATTTTATGTGCAGTTACTAGACCTTTTATTTCTGGAAAAAGTGCAATGTGATTACTATAATTACTTTTTGTTGATCCCAGTAGGCATTTTTGATAACAGTAAATGCCCCAAATGCATACTGACTCTAAACGACCAAGCGTAATCCCGCAACTGATATTGAGATTGAAGATGGTTGCCAAGTTTCGTTATCGGTCCGCGCTGTAAAAGCTGCTAAAAAATTATATAGATCTTGAAGGTGTTAATAACGCAAACGATAACACCAAAAAGGAATTTTTATAGATTTCGTCTGCTCTGGTATCATCGCTGTTTTCGCACTTATGGTCGTCCGGAAGAAAAGCAGTCACACACAGAAGTATTCAATTAGGTATTATCGCATTGCTATCGCATCGCTTTAGTTTTGCTATAGATAATTCCACCTGTTGCGTTAGCAAGTAAAGAGTGCACGCTTTACCGCTGGAACTCTGCCCCGGAACGCACTTTTTCTCGTCAGCAAAACCTCAAGGACGAAGTAAATCAAACACACAGGCCTTTTAGCAAAACTTCACTCCTAATCAGGTACCACAATGACCGATCAGTTCAATGTCGCAGGAATAACCGTATTTGAATCTGCGAACAAAAAATATCAAAGCAGGATTCAATTACCATTGAATCTATCAGTGAACTCTGCTGTCTGCTACCAATCATTGAATGAAAAAGTAAAAAAAATACGCCAAATAACGGTCATGATTGCACCAAAAACAGTAGACTAATCAAACAACTGTAGCTGTATACAACTGTAGCATTATACAAAAATATTATACCTTCACAATTTTGCCCATTTTAATTGTCTCCGAATTAGACCAAAAAGAAGCAAGCAAAGCACTGGATGGTGCACTCAGCACCATAAAACGAAAAAAATTCAAATATAAGAACCAGAGGTGTTGCAGCCCGAAAAATTGTGATAAATTGAAGGCACATGCAACAGACTTAGCCACAGAAGCTGGAAGGTAATGCTCGTTATATGCTCTTCCTCTAAAGAGATACAAGTTTGGCGTGACCAAATTAGTATTTCGAGACAGATTGGCACTGAGATATGGATGCGAACCATTGAAAATTCCCTCAACCAGTGCATGTGGTGAGGCATCACAGCTGCCATGGTTTAGTTTACCCAAAAGGTTGGCAAACACCTCAGACTGAACAGCATTCTTGATTTCTTGGACAATCTGCTTGAAGAAGTAAGCGATGGTGTTGAGGTTGAACTTTTGACTTCAAGTGGGTATTCTTTTGCCAATCGAAACACTAGAACTGAAGACTTTGCGAGGATAGACATCAGATGAAACTGTTTTTGACCAAACAGATGTTGGAAGAGCTTTTGATGTTAAGATATTCATCACTCTTGCAAAACTGCTACAATATCAATTGAAGAAGCCTACAAATGTTAGCCAGAAATGAGGCAACTGAAATTATTAACAACAAATCAGAGATGTTGAGAAAACCATCCCTAATCACTTATTTTTCTCCAGTAAACGAGGAGCAAATACCTTTAATCCAAAATTATGAAACTCTTTCAAGGAAAGTTAAGCGAGTAAAAAGATGACTACAAAACGGACATTGTCACATGTTTAACAATTTTTAACGAAAACTTTACTATTGCTATAGATAAAGCAGCATATTCTCTTAACAGGTAACGCGAGCTTGCTTCACCGTAGGAAATATGCCTGGATTGCATAAGCGGTGATGTTTGTACAATGTTCGTAAGCGGTGATGCTGAGGTTGAACCATGTCTTTAGACCTTCGCCAATAAAAACACCAGAACCGAAGACTTTACGAGAATAGACATCAGATTAAACGGCTTATGACAAAACAGATTCTGAAAGACTTGTTTGATGTTAAGACATTCAACCCTAATGCAAAAAAAAACTATACAAAATCAATTGAAGAGGCCTAAAAATGTTAGAAGAAAATCAGGAAACAAAAACATTAACAACAAATCAGAGATTTCGAGAAAACCACCCTTAATCATTCATTTGTTTCTAGCAATTGAAGACCAAATTTCTCTGATAAAAATTTACGAAATCCTTTGCAGGAAATCAAAGCGATTATAAGGAGGAAAACTACGCTGACATCGTCACATTCTTACTAATCCTATAGATAATGCAATCTTTTCTGTTGACAAATAATACGTTCAAGCTTCACCGCTAGAAATGTGCCCCAGATTGCATGTTTTGTCGTCATGGAAAACTCAGGGATGAAGGAAATCAAAAACGGAGACGCTTTAGCAACACTTCACTCCTAATGAAGTGCAACACTGACCGATTTCTTCAATGTCGTGCAGGGATTACGGAATTTGAAAGTTCGAATAGTGACTAATAAAGCAAGGTTCAATTATCAACGAACCTGCTCACAGCATTATGTTGTGTGCTAGTAATCGTTCCTTGAAATGAGTTATTATAAATGCGCCAAACCACCGTCATAATTGCACCAAAAACAGTAGACTAATCAAACAACTTAGCTTTAAAAATATTATACGCTCGCAAATTCACCTCTTTTTTAACTGTCTCCGAAATAAAATAAAGGCAAGCAGGCAAAGCACAAGATGGTGCACTTAGCACCATAAAACGCGAAAACAATCAAACGTAAGCACCACATAAAATGAAGGTCAAATAAAAATTTTACATAAGTGAAGGCAAATGCAATAGATATAGCCACAGGAGCTGGAAAGTCATGATGCGAAGGTGTTGAAGTTGAACTATGTATTTAGACTTTGCAAGTGTATTCCTTCACCAATCGAAACACCAGAAATGAACACTTTGCGACGATAGACATCAGATTAAACGGCTTATGACAAAACAGATTCTGAAAGACTTGTTTGATGTTAAGACATTCAACCCAAATGCAAAAAAACTTTACAAAATCAATTGAAGAGGCCTACAAATGTTAGAAGAAAATCAGGAAACAAAAACATTAACAACAAATCAGAGATTTCGAGAAAACCACCCTTAATCATTCATTTGTTTCTAGCAATTGAAGACCAAATTTCTCTGATAAAAATTTACGAAATCCTTTGCAGGAAATCTAAGCGATTAGAAGGAGGAAAACTACGCTGACATCGTCACATTCTTACTAATCCTATAGATAATGCAATCTTTTCTGTTGACAAATAATACGTTCAAGCTTCACCGCTAGAAATGTGCCCCAGATTGCATGTTTTGAAGTTCCTAATGAAGTGCAACACTGACCGATTTCTTCAATGTCGTGCAGGGATTACGGAATTTGAAAGTTCGAATAGTGACTATTAAAGCAAAGTTCAATTATCAACGAACCTGCTCACTGCATTATGTTGTTTGCTAGTAATCGTTCCTTGAAATGAGTTATTATAAATGCGCCAAACCACCGTCATAATTGCACCAAAAACAGTAGACTAATCAAACAACTTAGCTTTAAAAATATTATACGCTCACAAATTCACCTCTTTTTTAACTGTCTCCGAAATAAATGAAGGCAATTAGGCAAAGCACATGATGGTGCACTTAGCACCATAAAACGCGAAAACAATCAAACGTAAGCACCACATAAAAAGAAGGTCAAATAAAAATTTTACATAAGTGAAGGCAAATGCAATAGATATAGCCACAGGAGCTGGAAAGTCATGATGATTGTTTTTTCCTCCATTAAAGATTTACAAGTTTGAAGTGACCAAATTAGTATTTCGAGACAGAATGGCACTGAGATATGGATGCGAACCATTGAAAATTCCCTCAACCAGTGCATGTGGTGAGGCATCACAGCTGCCATGGTTTAGTTTACCCAAAGGTTGGCAAACACCTCAGACTGAACAGCATTCTCGATTTCTTGGACAATCTGCTTGAAGAAGTAAGCGATGGTGTTTAGGTTGAACTTTAGACTTCACGTGGGTATTCTTTTTGCCAATCGAAACACTAGAACTGAAGACTTTGCGAGGATAGACATCAGATTAAACGGTTTTTGACAATACAGATATTGGAAGAGTTTTTGATGTTAAGACATTCAACACTCTTGCAAAATTGGTACAATATCAATTGAAGAAGCCTAAAAATGTTAGCAGGAAATGAGGCAACTAAAATTATTAACAACAAATCAGAGATACTGAGAAAACCATCCCTAATCACTTAATTTTCTCCAGTAAATGAAGAGCAAATCCCCTTGATCCAAAATTATGAAACTCTTTGAAGGAAAGGTAAGTGAGTAAAAAGATGACTACAAAACGGACATTGTCACATGTTTAACAATTTTTAACGAAAACTTTACTATTGCTATAGATAAAGCAGGATCTTCTCTTAACAGGTAGTGCGAGCTTGCTTCACCGTAGGATATTTGCCTGGATTGCATAAGAGGTGATGTTTGTACAATGTTCGTAAGCGGTGATGTTGAGGTTGAACCATTCCTTTAGACCTTCGCCAATAGAAACACCAGAACAGAAGATTTTGTGAAAATAGAAATCAGATTAAACGGCTTATGACAAAACAGGTTTTGAAAGACTTTTTCGATGTTAAGACATTCAACCCAAATGCAAAAAAACTGTACAAAATCAATTGAAGAGGCCGACAAATGTTAGACAAAAATCAGGAACCAAAAACATTAACAACAAATCAGAGATTTCGAGAAAACCACCCTTAATCATTCATTTGTTTCTAGCAATTGAAGAACAAATTTCTCTCATAAAAATTTACGAAATCTTTTGCAGGAAATCTAAGCGATTAGAAGGAGGACAATTACGCTGACATTGTCACATTCTTACTAATCCTATAGATAATGCAATCTTTTCTGTTGACAAATAATACGTTCAAGCTTCTCCGCTAGAAGTGTGCCCCAGATTGCATGTTTTGTCGTCATGGAAAACTCAGGGATGAAGGAAATGAAAAACAGAGACGCTTTAGCAACACTTCACTCCTAATGAGGTGCAAAACTGAGCGAGTTCTTCAATGTCGCGCAGGGATAACGGTATTTGAAAGTTCGAATAGTGACTATTAAAGCAAGGTTCAATTATCACCGAACCTGCTCACTGCATTATGTTGTGTGCTAGTAATCGTTCCTGAAATGGGTTGTTATAAATGCGCCAAAACACCGTCATAATTGCACTAAAAACAGTAGACTAATCAAACAACTTAGCTTTAAAAATATTATACGCTCGCAAATTCACCTCTTTTTTAACTGTCTCCGAAATAAAATGAAGGCAAGCAGGCAAAGCACAGGATGGTGCACTTAGCACCATAAAACGCGAAAACAATCAAACGTAAGAACCACATAAAATGCAGGTCAAATAAAATTTTACATAAGTGAAGGCAAATGCAATAGATATAGCCACAGAAGCTGGAAGATAATGATGGTTATTTGCTCCTCCATTAAAGAGTTACAAGTTTGGCGTGACCAAATTAGTATTTCGAGACAGAATGGCACTGAGATATGGATTCGAACCACTGAAAATTCCCTCAACCAGTGCATGTGGTGAGGCATCACAGCTGCCGTGGTTTAGTTTACCCAAAAGGTTGGCAAACACCTCAGACTGAACAGCACTCTCGATTTCTTGGACAATCTGCTTGAAGAAGTAAGCGACGGTGTTGAAGTTGAAATATGTCTTTAGAGTTTGCAATGGTATTGCTTCGCCAATCGGAACACCATATTAGAAGACTTTTACGAGAATAGACATCAGATTAAACGGCTTATGACAAAACAAGTTCTGGAAGAGGTTTTTGATGTTAACACATTCAACCCCCATGCTAAAAAGGATATTCTCTTAACAGGTAATGCGAGCTTGACCATGCTTCAACAATCGAAACACCAGAACTGAAAACTTTGCGACGATAGATATCAGATTTAACGGTTTTGACAAAGCGTTTTCTGAAAGATTTTTTTTGATGTTAAGACACTCAACACTCATGCTAAAAAACTGTACAAAATCAATTGAGGAAGCCTGCAAATGTTGGCAGGAAATCCGGAACATAAAACAATTAACAAAAAATCAGAGATGCCAAGAAAACCGACACAAATATCTCATTTCTTCCCAGCAATTAAAGAGCAGATCCGTCTGATCCAAACTTATGAAATGCATTGCAGGAAAGCTAAGCGTTTAAGAGGAGGACAACTACGCTGACATTGTCAAATGTTAAACAAAATTTAACGAAATACTTCACTATTGCTATAGATAATGCAATCTGTTCAGTTGACAAGTAATGCGGGCACGCTTCGCCGCTAAAAATGTGCCCCAGATTGCATGTTTCGTCGTCATGGAAAACTCAAGGACGAAGTAAACCAAAAATGGAGACTCTCTATCAACAGTTCACTCCTAATGAGTAGCCACACTGACCAATTTATTCAATGTCGTGCAGGGATAACCGTATTTGAATCTTAGAATAGTGACTATCAAAGCAAATTTCAATTACCATCGACTCTACTCAGTGCATTTTGCTGTGTGATACGTATCATTCCTTAATAAATGCGCCAAACCACCGTCATAATTGCACCAAAACAATAGACTAATCAAACCAATGTAGTTTTAAAAATATTATACAACTTCGCCCCTCTTTTGATCGTCTCAGGGACAAAATGACGGGAAGCAGGCAAAGCACAGGTTGGTGCGATCAGCACCATAAAACAAGAAAAAGATCAAGCATAAGAACCAGAGAAGTTGCAGCCCAAAACAATTTGATAAATTGAAGGCATATGCAATAGAATTGGCCACAGAAGCTGGACGGCCATGCTGGTTATATGCTCCTCCTCTAAAGAGGTACAATTTTGGCGCAACCAAATTTAAATTTCGTGACGGAATTGCCCTGAGATATGGATGGGAACCATTCAAAATTCCCTCAACCTGTGCATGTGGTCAGGCATTCACAGCTGCCATGGTTTAAACTGCCTAAGGAGTAGGAAAAAACTTCAGACACAACGGCATTCACGATTACAAGAACAATCTGCTTGACTAAGTAAGCGATGATCTTGAGGTTGATCCAATGTAAATCAGATTAAACGGCCTATGACAAAACAAATATTGGAAGAGTTTTTTGGTGTCAAGACATTTAAGCCTCATGCAAAAAGGAAATAGTACATAATCAATTGAAGAAGCCTAAAAATGTTAGCAGGAAATCAGGAAACTAAAAATATTAACAACAAATTAGAGATGGATAGAAATCCGCCTTCAATCCCTCAATTGTTTATAGCAGTTCAAGAACACATCCGTCTGATCCAAAATTATGAGATGCTTTGCAGGAAATCCAAGCGATTAAAAGGAGGACAATTACGCTGACATTGTCGAATGATTGAAAAAATTTAACGACCCAGTGATCCCATTCCCGGAAACCCTGCCGGGAAAGCTGGGAATCTTATAATTTCTCGGCAATCTTGGTGGGAAACCCGGGAATCTTATAATTTCTCGGTAATCTTGGCGGGAAACCCGGGAATACCATAATTTCTCGGTAATCTTTGTGGGAAACCCGGGAACTTTTTTTTCCCCGGTAATCTTGGTAGGAAACTGGGGAGTGTCAACTTTTCCAATGATCTCAGCCGGAAGAAAGAGAATAGTAAGTTTTTTAATTAGTTGAGCTGGAAACCCGTTAACGTTGACGTTTTCTGGCCAAGCATGCCATTGTCGATTCATTTAGTAACAAAAACCAATAGACAAGAAACATTATCTCGTAAACACTCCTACAGTTTTCTTAAAAATTCAACACTATGCACCGTATATGGTTTCGCACAAAAATGCTACTTGAACCCTAATCTTGGACCCTTGGAGATTCTGAGGTAACCCAGTGCTCGAACCCACGACATCCACGCCAAGTCCACGCAAGATCTTGGATTTCCACGATACCATTTCCAAGTCCACGCACGACCTTGGATTCTTCAATAACCATACGAGGGTTTCCAGGATCTTGGCAGGAACTTTCGTGGTTTTCCAAGTTTTACATTTGTTTACAAATGCTTCTTTTACATCCCGAAAATTTTCAGAAAGACAAAATTTTGGTTCGATTGCCTTGCATAACAGTCAAAACATATTTTTTTCGAGCCCACAGCAGCGTTTCCAAGATCTTGAAAGGATCTTGACAAGATTTTGCGTGATTTCTCAAGATTTTGATTTCTCTTATTTTTGTCAAAACGGGACCCTATCAGTGCCACTTTAACTCAGAGAAAACAGTTTTTGTTTGACGATAACGAAAAAAATGCTTTAAGGCTGAAAAATAATTATGATTGAGTTCATGTCTGACCAACATACGAAGCCCGAGTTGTAACCTACGAAGCCCGAGTTGACCTAACAACCTAGATGCCTTTCATTTCTGATCGGCAGGCTTCCAATCTATACATTTCCTCAATTTGTGATGAGGAGAATATTTTTCAGGAATGATAATTCAGTTCCCGAATTCCAGACTTACACGAATTTGTCCCTGATGGAGGTGATATAGTAGAGTTGTCAAGTCTATGCTTCAGATAAAGTAATAACTTTTTCCCCATTCAGTGATGAGTATCTCCACAATAATTTTTGGAAACGTCTCTATCTTTTCCAATGGGCATCGTAGCAAAACGTATCCGTCCATGAGCGATTTTTTTTTATTTGAAACACAACTTCTCTTTCCGAAACGTCTTTATATAGAAGGAGAAGATTGTTTTCTTTTCTAGATAGATCA
Source organism: Convolutriloba macropyga (assembly GCF_964194025.1). Lineage (NCBI taxonomy): Eukaryota > Metazoa > Xenacoelomorpha > Acoela > Convolutidae > Convolutriloba > Convolutriloba macropyga. The sequence continues at coordinate 33,405,809 of NC_134469.1, forward strand.
GAAACAACTAAACCGCTCCTCACAGAGCATGTAAGCTGTTGATGCATGTAGTGTAATGTGTTTGTCCTGAAAATTTGTTGTCGAACGGTTATTTAAGGTTGATTCCTGAATAACATGTCTATCTTCAAATTTTATTGATTGTGTTGTGTTTTGGTAAATGAAAAGGATTTTCTGCGTGCTGTTTGCGTTTTCCATACAATATTCAAGTCCATGAAGCAAACTATACCAGTGATTGCTGTTAATTCAACAATTTACTTTTTTCATGATTTCGGCAAATTTCGGAGACTGTTGTTTTGTGTCAAACACACAAAACATCATGGCCTTCATGGCGAGGTGCGAATTTTTTCCCACCTCATCATGAAGGTTTGACTCAACCAGGAACGCAAAGATAGACTGGAATTGGCCCCAGAAACACGACAGTTGTGCCATTAAACGCCGTCAAGCGTGTTTTTCGGCAATTTTGGGCTTTAAAAATAGCTGAAAAAGTTGGGTGTAATTCAGCAATTTGCTAATAACACCCAGAGTGCTCTACAAATAAAATAAATCACTGGAAAACTGGATTACAGTAATATAGAAGCGGTAACGACATACGGTCCTCAAGTAGCTTCCATTTTTTGAAGTCTTGCAGATTTAGATTTATAGAGGTACAATTTGTTGTTTTAATGATAAGTAGTCAAGTGCTTAGCAGAATTCTATCAACATAGTCTCATTGTGTTGGCATTGTAACCGTCTGGCTTGTCATATATTTTACTACCCTAATTCGGTCTGGTAAAAAAGTTATTGATTGCTAAATTTTAAAAAAAAGTCACCATTTCAGGTTATATTGGTGTTCACCAAATATGCGTACCTCAAAATACCATAGTATTCCTACATATATTGGTTTGTTGGATTTGTATTGTAGTGGAGAGTAACCCCATACACATTTTTAACTGGTTTTATGGAGTTGAATGGGTCATTTTTTGCTCTGTAGATGCCGAACCTCGACTTTCGGCCAATTTCGGCCAATTCGGCGGTGACATAATGTTGAAATTTTTTGTGTCACGATTACAAATTATAGTGTTTTAGATTGCTCATTTGATGGGGAGTATCACTATAAACAGATTGTACCTTTTTTTACTAGTTTTGAAGGTTTATTTCAGCGAAATTTGAAATTTGGTAGTCAAAATAGGTCATTTGACCAAATTAATGAGTGAAGTGGTGTTGTTTGCAATTGAACAAGTTTTTGGGCGTGCGTTTTGTGTTTTCTAGACACTATTTAGGTTGCTGACGCTAATTATATCAAACAATGGCATTAATTCAACAATTTTCCTTTTTTCACGATTTCATCAAATTTCTGTGGTTGTTGTTTTATGTCAAAACACACAAAACATCATAACCTCCATGGTGAGGTGGGAAAATTTTTCCCACCTCACCATGGAGGTTTGCCGGGATCTAGAACGTGGAAGTGGACCAGAATTACACCCACAATAACGCCGGGAACGCTGTTTCACGTCATTTTTCGTCGGTTCCGGAGATCTTGGGCTTCGGTTTTAGCACAAAAAATGGGGTACAGAACAGTACTTTGTTAATATCTCCTAAAGTACTGGACCAAATTAAACGGGAGTAGTCCCATTTTGTTGGTGGTGAACCCTTCTTGCCTGCGTGTTTTGGTTATCCCCGAAAACGGCTCGGCTAAAAAGTTATTTTGGGGTAACTTTGCAAAAACTGCCAATTTTAGTACATTTTGGGTCACCCAAATTTCGGTACCTTAAAACAGTGGATTTAAGGTACATATTATAGTGTTTTAGAATCCTCAGATAGTGGGGAGTAATTCCTTGTACAAATCATAGGGTGTTTTCTGGAGTCTCGAAGGTCAATTTTAGCTCTGCAGCTCATTTCTTCTTCCTTTTTGGGGTCCTGGTACGACGCCTTATTTTTGGAATATCTCCTCGTAGAGTGCACCGATTTTTGATTTTTTTTGCATAGTTGAACGTGTCATGAGCCGAGCTTTCAGCCTATATATATTACTTATCGCGTTTTCTTGACCAGTTTGGAAATATTGACCGGTAAAGGGACAGGCAGTTTTGACCATATTGGAGAGAAGACCCACCTGCCGAGTCAATAAAAACTTGGTGAAAAATGTTGTGGAAGGTTAAAATATGGCTGGGTAGATCCCCTGTGACATTGCAAAGGTTGTCACAAAATTTGGTTGTTATAACCAAACTCCTTGGTTATGAGTTTGATGAGTTCAGATGAGTTCAGAAGACTTGTGCTTCTGAAGCATATGGTACGGTACCTTTATTCCTTAATATCTCCCGATTGAGCCGTTCAATCAAGATTTCATTTCGATATTCTAGTAGCTTTTTTAATGAGCTTTCTAACAGTATATTATACGTTTCATATGTTGCTCTCACTTTTGAGATATTGACCATTGCAGATCAGGTCATTTTGGCCCAGGAGGACCACTTCTTCTCCACATTTTGGGTCAGATCTTGGCTCCAGATGGCCCAATCACTCCAAAATTGGCCGTGTTATGTCTGGTATAATGTCCTATAACTTATATCTACCGTTAATGTGGTTCAATAATTGCGAACCACATATTTATTTATATTTACTACTAATAATCTAGTAATCCCGTCCCATAGGCGGTTTTGCCGCAAAGGTGCGCCCCGTTGAGACGCTGGTTGGTCAGCTCCCCCCCTATTGCACCTTGTCTTTCCCCATAGGATCTCTAGGAACAATCTGTGCTGCGCACAGACTTTTGTGAGCGTTCGTGTGTGTGTTTTTGTTGTTTTAAATTGACGTACTTCTCATATGTATACCTCATTTCAGGTTGTTATAAATATGTCAAACTTTCTGCAAAGTTATAAAATTCCTCGAAACAGTGAAAGATTGCCATGTTACCAGTCTCAATCCATTGAGATATTTGATCACCCGGTGGTCGAAAAGGTCAGTTCTGAAGTTTTTTAATGCATGTATGCATGTACGCAGCAATGCTGCCGAGTAACAGCGCGGGAGACCCCTGCATTTTCTCGGTAGCATTAATGGACTTTTTCTTAAGCATTCGAACATCGAATAACATGTAATCTTGGTTCTATGGACTACTAAACGTGTTTGATTGCCCTCAAACAAAGTTTGTAGCAATTATATTAGTCCTCAGGTCTATTTTATGCGATGGCCTGACACATTGTTTCGTCTGACCCATTTGACTTTTCGTCGCACTCCCCTCACACCCTACAGCCCACTATCACCCTACAGCTGTATATAATCGGTCCACCCGGTCCATCAATGCACGCATGAACTGGATTACAGTAATGAAGAAGCGGTAACAACATATGCTCCTCAAGTAGCTTCCATTTTTTAAAATCTTTCAGATTCAGGTCTATAGAGGTACAATTAGTTGTTTTATTGATAAATAGTCATGTGCTGAGCAAATTTCTAAGAACAAAAACTCCTTCTGTTGACATTGTAACCTTCTGGCTCCTCATATAATTGTACTGCCCTAATTCGGCCTGGTAAAAAAGTTATTGATTGGTAAATTTGAAAAAAAGTCACAATTTCAGGTGATATTGGTAATCACCAAGGAGGTGTAACCCAAAACACAATAGTATCCCTACATATATGGATTTGTTGGATTTCTGTTGTTGTGGGAAAAATTCCCATACATATTCTTATCAGTTTTTATGTAGTTGAATGGGTCATTTTGTGCTCTGTAGGAGTCGAACCTCGATTTTCGGCCAATTTCGTCTATTTCGGCGTTGACATAATGTTGAAATTTTTTGTTTAAAGATTAAGTATTATAGTGTTTTGGATTGCTCAGTAGTTGAGGAGTATCCCTATATACATATTGTTCTATTATTTTACAAGTTTTGATGGTTTATTTTAGCGAGACTTGAAATATGGTAATCAAAATCGGTCATTTGACCAAATGAATGAGTCAAGTGGTGTTTTCTTGCAATTGAACAAGTTTTGGGCGTGCTTTTTGTGTTTTCTGAACAGTATTTAGGTTCTTGAAGCTATTTGCATCAATTAATGGGGTTAACGCAACAATTTTTCTTTTTTCACGATTTCATCAAATTTCTGTGGATGTTGTTTTATGTCAAAACACACAAAACATCATAACCTTCATGGTGAGATGGGAAATTTTTTCCCACCTCACGATGAAGGTTTGCCGTGACCTAGAAAGTGCAAGTGGACCAGAATTACACCCACAAATACGCCGGGAACGCTGTTTCACGTTGTTTTACGTCGGTTCCGGAGATCTTGGGCTTCGATTTTAGCCCAAAAAATGGGGTACAGAACAGTATTTTGTTAATATCTCCTAAAGTACTGGACCAAATTAAACGGGAGTGGTCGCATTTTGTTAGCACTAGAACCCTCTTGCTTGCAGTATTTGGTTGGTTTCCCAAATCGGCCTAATCAAAAAGTTATTAAAGTTCAAAGTTGAAATAGGTCGAATTTTCGGGCTATTCTGGGTGACCCAAATTTCGGTACCACAAAACACTTGATTTACCCAACAAGTGTTAGTGTTTTAGAATCCCCACTTAGTGGGGAGTCTCCCCATATATATTTTCCATAGCGTTTTACGGAATTATGATTGTCAAATTTGGCTCTGAAGTCAGGTCACCTCGCTTTTTGGGTCATTTGGCAGGCTACCTACTTTTCGCTATAACTTCTTCTAGAGTGAACCGATTGTGCTCATTTTTTGATATGATGCGTATCTCAAGCAGTGCTACAAATTGTGTTAAGGGGGTTTGTTTTGGTTTTGCCGTTTAAGAGAAATTGGCCAGTAAACTTCCCCTCGGTTTTACACCAGAAGCGGTAGACCCATCCGTTGACACCATTGACACGTACCTTGAAGCTTTGAACTATGTTACAAATGTTAGTGTTTTAGAATCCCCAGTTAGTGGAGAGTCTCCCCATATATATTTTGTATGTAGTTTTCCGTAGTTCGGGTTGTCAATTTTAGGGATACGTGACCCGTACTTGTCCTATTTGCTTACTTGGTACGGTACCTTTATGTTGGAATATCTCCTCGTAGAGTGAACCGATTTTTGATCTGTTTGTCGATTTGAACTCAGCCTGAGCCGTACTTGACTCCCTGTAAATGGCGTTTTGTTTCTTTCAGCCGTTTTCGAGAAATTGGCCAGGACACATACCCCCATTTTGACCAATTCGTGTCCGGTACATTTCGTGTATGTCCATGTTAGACCAACTAAAAAGACGAATTTAGCCCCGAGTATTAGTTCCTTAGACTCCACTGATAATGAGGATTCTCCCCATATATGTTTTATAGGGCGTTTTCCGTAGTTTAGGTGGTCAATTTTTGGTCTGCAAGTCACCTCTCCTCGTTTCTGACGAGATTGGTACGGTACCTTAACTTTGCAATATCTCCTCGTAAGCTGGACCGATTTGGATGATCTTTTGACATAAAGCGTATTTTAAGGAGTACTGTTGTTGGTCCTAGTTTGGTTGTTTTTAGTTGGGCCAGTTTTGAAATATTGACCATTAAATATACCACCATTTTGTCCTGCTGAAAATGGAGACCCTGTGACCCTGTGACTTGGGGACCTGTGGCCTCCCTCCAGTTACAGAGGACGTGTCACAAAACGACGTGTCACACAGAGGACGTGTCATTATATTAAATTATTTTTGTTTATATTTATATAATACTATTATTCTAAGGTGAGGGCCTCGGGCCCGCATGAGGTGCACACCCCCCCTGCCCCGTTGAGACGCCCAGAGGCAACCCCCCCCCGCACTGGTTTTTTTGTGCACCTCATGCTAGGGATGTATGGTCGCTCCGAGAAAAACGCTTCGCTTGCTTTTCAGTTGAATAATGTTCCAAGATCTTCCTGAGCCCCTTTCCTTTAACCCTCAGTGCCATTTCTGGTACACGGGATATCAAATCCCAAAAAAAGTGCACACTAATCCTCAGGTACGCCTTCAAATTTTGATATTGTCTGTCTTTATATTCATAATTCTCTGGTCCGTCGTCATCGAGTCATAGCGCAGGGGAAAACCTAGATTTCCTCGATGGCGATAGACTCCTTCAAGTTTAGCTTTTTTCAATTATATCTTATTTCAAAACGTAAAGGAGTTGTTCGAATCCAACGATTAGCTGTTCACTTTGTCAGATCTTGCCTTTTGTCATTTTAAAAAGATTTTAAAACACTTAGCTGTTTACAAAACATTCCAAATCGTTTAGCTGTTCACTTTGACAGATGTTGACTTTTGTCATTTTAAACGTGCGCGTTTTGTGTTTTAAGGATTGTTAGGTCACTCTGCGGAAGTCACTCCGAAATTTTGACTCCGAAAATGTGTGTGCAATTCTCACTATGTATATAAAAGTCAAAAATGAAACTCATTTAGCTCTAGCTTGCCTAGAAAAAAATCAGATTTTCGTTGGTTAATAGTTGCGAATAAGCGAATTATATTTTTCAAATATAGCTTACTTCAAAACGTCAAGGAGTTGTCCAAATCCAACCAAAATTGGTGGGCGAGCCCCACCATGTATGCAGACTTCAAAAAAGAAAACAATTTAGCTGTAGCTTGTCTAGAAAAAAATCAGAATTTCGTTGGTTAATAGTTGCAAATAAGCGAATTATATTTTTCAAATTTAGCTTATTTCAAAACGTCAAGGAGCTGTCCAAATCCAAGCAAAATTGGTGTGCAAGTCCCACAATGTATATACTTCCTCATGGCATCTAGATTCTGAATCAAAAAGAATTTCCGATCTAGCTTGCGTAGAAAAAATTTCGTTCTCTCGTTGTTTTCATACGAAATAAGCGAATTTACTTTTTTCATATATAGCTTTTTTCAAAATGTTAGGGAGTTGTCCAAATAAAACGAAACTCATAGTTAGAGTTCCTCATGGCATGTAGATTCTAAGGCGAAAAGAATTTCCGATCTAGCTTGCCTAGAAAAAAAGTTCGTCTCCTCGTTGTTTTCGTACGAAATAAGCGACTTTACTTTTTTCATATATAGCTTTTTTCAAAATGTTAGGAAGTTGTTCAAATCAAACGAAACTCATAGTTAGAGCTCCTTATGGCATGTAGAATCTAAAGCGAAAAGAATTTCCGATCCAGCTTGCCTAGGAAAAAAGTTCGTCTCCTCGTTGTTTTCGTACGAAATAAGCGAATTTACTTTTTTCATATATAGCTTTTTTCAAAATGTTAGGAAGTTGTCCAAATAAAAGGAAACTCATAGTTAGAGTTCCTCATGGCATATAGATTCTAAAGCGAAAAGAATTTCCGATCTAGCTTGCCTAGGAAAAAAGTTCGTCTCCTCGTTGTTTTCGTACGAAATAAGCGAATTTACTTTTTTCATATATAGCTTTTTTCAAAATGTTAGGAGGTTGTCCAAATAAAACGAAACTCATAGTTAGAGTTCCTCAGGGCATGTAGTTTCTAAATCAAAAAGAATTTTCGATCTAGCTTGCATAGAAAAAAAGTTCATTCTCTCGTTGTTTTCGTATGAAATAAGCGAGTACTTTTTTTCGGATCTTTTCCGTTTGTGCCCCCCCCCCAGTATGTTATGCTCCCCCCAATTACAGAGCACGTGTCGTTACATGGTAAATCATTATGTAAAAATTTTGCGCGTGCTTCTGTGGAGTGCAAATAATATGCACCCACTAAGCTGGGGGGGCACAAACGGAAAAGATCCCTTTTTTCATATATAGCTTGAAAAAATCAAACCTCAAAACCTTCTCTATGATTTTGAAAACACTGTGATGCGGTATTTCGTTAGCTGACTTGTGCGGCTGAAAACTGCTCTCAGTGTTGGATGAGTTGTAAAGGAGGTACTATGGCTTTACTAGGAAAAAAGTTTAGATTTCTTTGGTTGATCGAGCAGGTGGAAAAAAGTTCGTCTCTCGTTGTTTTCATACGAAATAAGCGAATTTACTTTTTTCATATATAGCTTTTTTTTTCAAAATGTTAGGAAGTTGTCCAAATGAAACGAAACCCAAATTCAGAGTTCTACATGACATGTAGATTCTAAATCAAAAAGAATTTCCGATCTAGCTTGCGTAGAAAAAAAGTTCGTTCTCTCGTTGTTTTCGTACGAAATAAGCGAATTTACTTTTTTCATATATAGTTTTTTTTCAAAATGTTAGGAAGTTGTCCAAATGAAACGAAACTCAATTTCAGAGTTCTACATGAAATGTAGATTCTAAATCAAAAAGAATTTTCGATCTAGCTTGCGTAGAAAAAAAGTTCGTCTTCGTTTTCGTTCGAAATAAGCGAATTTACTTTTTTCATACATAGCTTTTTTTCAAAATGTTAGGAAGTTGTCCAAATGGAACGAAACTCATAGTTAGAGTTCCTCATGGCATGTAGATTCTAAATCAAAAAGAATTTCCGATCTAGTTTGCGTAGAAAAAAAGTTCGTCTCTCGTTGTTTTTGTACGAAATAAGCGAGTTTACTTTTTTCATACATAGCTTTTTTTTCAAAATGTTAGGATGTTGTCCAAATGAAACGAAACTCATAGTAAGAGTTCCTCATGGCATTTAGATTCTAAATCAAAAAGAATTTCCGATCTAGCTTGCGTAGAAAAAAAGTTCGTCTCTCGTTGTTTTCGTACGAAATAAGCGAATTTATTTTTTCATACATAGCTTTTCAAAATGTTAGGAAGTTGTTCAAATCGAACGAAAGTCATAGTTGGAGTTCCTCATGGCATGTAGATTCTAAATCAAAAAGAATTTCCTCATGGAATCTAGATTCTGAGTCAAAATTAATTTCTGATCTAGCTTGCGTAGAAAAAAAGTTCATTCTCTCGTTGTTTTCATACGAAATAATCGAATTCACTTTTTTCATATATAGCTTATTTCAAAATGTCAAGAAATAGTTCAAATCAAACCAAAATTGGTGTGCGAGTCCCACCATGTATGTAGATGTCAAAAGCGAAAACTGTCTAGCTGTAGCTTGCCTAGAAAAGAATTCAGAATTTCGTGGGTTAATAATCAAAATAAGCGAAATATACGAAATAAAATTTTTTTCAAATATAGCTTATTTCAAAACGTTAAGGAGTTGTTCAAATGCAACCAAAATTGGTGTGCGAGTCCCACTATGTATATAGATTTCAAAATTGAAACCCGTTTTGCTCTCGCTTGCCTAGAAAAATTTTCAGAATTTCGTTGGTTAAAAGTTGCAAATAAGCGAATTAACTTTTTCAATTATAGCTTTTTTCAAAATGTCAAAAAATAGTTCAAATCAAACCAAAATTGATGTGCGAATCCCACCATGTATGTAAATGTCAAAAAAGAAAACTGTTTAGCTGTAGCTTGCCTAGAAAAAAATCAGAATTTCGTTGGTTAATAATCAAAATAAGCGAAATAAACTGAATAAACTTTCAAATATAGCTTATTTCGAAACGTCAAGGAGTTGTTCAAATCCAACCAAACTCAATATCAGAGTTCTACATGGCATGTAGAATCTAAATCAAAAAGAATTTCCGATCTAGCTTGCATGGAGAAAAAGCTCGTTCTCTCGTTGTTTTCGTACGAAATAAGCGAATTATATTTTTCAAATTTAGCTTACTTCAAAACGTCAAGGAGTTGTCCAAATCCAACCAAAATTGGTGTGCGAGCCCCACCATGTATTTGAACTTCAAAAGTGAAAATCATTTAGCTCTAGCTTGCCAGGAAAAAAATTCAGAATTCCGTTCATTAACAGTTGCAAATAAGCGAATTACGTTTTTCAAATATAGCTGATTTCAAAACGTCAAGGAGTTGTCCAAATCCAACCAAAATTGGTGTGCAAGTCCCACAATGTATATACTTCCTCATTGCATCTAGACTCTGAATCAAAAAGAATTTTCGATCTAGCTTCCATAGAGAAAAAGTTCGTTCTCTCGTTGTTTTCGTACGAAATAAGCGAATTATATTTTACAAATACAGCTAATTTCAAAACGTCAAGGAGTTGTTCAAATACAACGAAACTCAATATCGGAGTTTTACATGACATGCAGAATCTAAATCAAAAAGAATTTCCTATCTAGGTTGCGTAGAAAAAAAGTTGGTCTCTCGTTGTTTTCGTACGAAATAAGCGAATTTAATTTTTTCATATATAACTTTTTTTCAAAATGTTAGGAAGTTGTCCAAAGGAAACGAAACTCAAATTCAGAGTTCTACATGACACGTAGTTGCTAAATCAAAAAGAATTTCCGATCTAGCTTGCGTAGAAAAAAGTTCGTCTCTCGTTGTTTTCGTACGAAATAAGCGAGTTTACTTTTTTCATATATAGCTTTTTTTTCAAAATGTTAGGAAGTTGTCCAAATGAAACGAAACTCAAATTCAGAGTTCTACGTGACATGTGGTTTCTAATCCAAAAAGAATTTCCGATCTAGCTTGCGTAGAAAAAAAGTTCGTCTCTCGTTGTTTTCGTACGAAATAAGCGAATTTACTTTTTTCATATATAGCTTTTTTTCAAAATGTTAGGAAGTTGTCCAAATGAAACGAAACTCAATTTCAGAGTTCTACATGAAAAGTAGATTCTAAATCAAAAAGAATTTTCGATCTAGCTTGCGTAGAAAAAAAGTTCGTCTTCGTTTTCGTTCGAAATAAGCGAATTTACTTTTTTCATACATAGCTTTTTTTCAAAATGTTAGGAAGTTGTCCAAATGGAACGAAACTCATGGTTAGAGTTCCTCATGGCATGTAGATTCTAAATCAAAAAGAATTTCCGATCTAGTTTGCGTAGAAAAAAAGTTCGTCTCTCGTTGTTTTCGTACGAAATAAGCGAGTTTACTTTTTTCATACATAGCTTTTTTTCAAAATGTTAGGAAGTTGTCCAAATGGAACGAAAGTCATAGTTGGAGTTCCTCATGGCATGTAGATTCTAAATCGAAAAGAATTTCCTCATGGCATCTAGATTCTGAGTCAAAATTAGTTTCTGATCTAGCTTGCGTAGAAAAAAAGTTCATTCTCTCGTTGTTTTCATACGAAATAATCGAATTCACTTTTTTCATATATAGCTTATTTCAAAATGTCAAGAAATAGTTCAAATCAAACCAAAATTGGTGTGCGAGTCCCACCATGTATGTAGATGTCAAAAGCGAAAACTGTCTAGCTGTAGCTTGCCTAGAAAAGAATTCAGAATTTCGTGGGTTAATAATCAAAATAAGCGAAATATACGAAATAAAATTTTTTTCAAATATAGCTTATTTCAAAACGTTAAGGAGTTGTTCAAATGCAACCAAAATTGGTGTGCGAGTCCCACTATGTATATAGATTTCAAAATTGAAACCCGTTTTGCTCTCGCTTGCCTAGAAAAATTTTCAGAATTTCGTTGGTTAAAAGTTGCAAATAAGCGAATTAACTTTTTCAATTATAGCTTTTTTCAAAATGTCAAAAAATAGTTCAAATCAAACCAAAATTGATGTGCGAATCCCACCATGTATGTAAGTGTCAAAAGCGAAAACTGTTTAGCTGTAGCTTGCCTAGAAAAAAATCAGAATTTCGTTGGTTAATAATCAAAATAAGCGAAATAAACTGAATAAACTTTCAAATATAGCTTATTTCGAAACGTCAAGGAGTTCAAATCCAACCAAACTCAATATCAGAGTTCTACATGGCATGTAGAATCTAAATCAAAAAGAATTTCCGATCTAGCTTGCATGGAGAAAAAGCTCGTTCTCTCGTTGTTTTCGTACGAAATAAGCGAATTATATTTTTCAAATTTAGCTTATTTCAAAACGTCAAGGAGTTGTCCAAATCCAACCAAAATTGGTGTGCAAATCCCACAACGTATGTACTTCCTCATTGCATCTAGACTCTGAATCAAAAAGAATTTTCGATCTAGCTTCCATAGAGAAAAAGTTCGTTCTCTCGTTGTTTTCGTACGAAATAAGCGAATTATATTTTACAAATACAGCTTATTTCAAAACGTCAAGGAGTTGTTCAAATACAACGAAACTCAATATCAGAGTTTTACATGACATGCAGAATCTAAATCAATAAGAATTTCCAATCTAGGTTGCGTAGAAAAAAAGTTGGTCTCTCGTTGTTTTCGTACGAAATAAGCGAATTTAATTTTTTCATATATAACTTTTTTTCAAAATGTTAGGAAGTTGTCCAAACGAAACGAAACTCAAATTCAGACTTCTACATGACACGTAGTTGCTAAATCAAAAAGAATTTCCGATCTAGCTTGCGTAGAAAAAAGTTCGTCTCTCGTTGTTTTCGTAGGAAATAAGCGAGTTTACTTTTTTCATATATAGCTTTTTTTTTCAAAATGTTAGGAAGTTGTCCAAATGAAACGAAACTCAAATTCAGAGTTCTACGTGACATGTGGTTTCTAATTCAAAAAGAATTTCCGATCTAGCTTGCGTAGAAAAAAAGTTCGTCTCTCGTTGTTTTCGTACGAAATAAGCGAATTTACTTTTTTCATATATAGCTTTTTTTTTCAAAATGTTAGGAAGTTGTCCAAATGAAGCGAAACTCAAATTCAGAGTTCTACATGACATGTAGAGTCTAGATCAAAAAGAATTTTCGATCTAGCTTGCGTAGAAAAAAAGTTCGTCTCGTTGTTTTTGTACGAAATAAGCGAATTCACTTTTTTCACATATAGCTTGAAAAAATCAATCCTCAAAACCTTCTCTATGATTTTGAAAACACTGTGATGCGGTATTTCGTTAACTGACTTGTGCGGCTGAAAACTGCTCTCAGTGTTGGATGAGTTGTAAAGGAGGTACTATGGCTTTACTAGGAAAAAAGTTTAGATTTCTTTGGTTAAAAGTAACAAATAAGCTCAATCTTTTTTTTCAAAAAAAGCTTTCTTGGCAGAATCAACGAGTTGTTCAAATCCAACCAAAATTGGTGTGCGAGTCTCACTATGTATATAGATTTGAAAATTGAAAACCGTTCAGCTGTAGCTTGCATAGGACAAAATCAGAATTTCGTTGGTTAAAACTCAAAATATACGGAATAAAAGTTTTTCAAATATAGCTTATTTCAAAACGTAAAGGAGTTGTTCAAATGCAACCAAAATTGGTGTGCGAGTCCCACCATTTATGTAAATGTCAAAAGCGATAACTTTTTAGCTGTAGCTTGCCCAGAAAAAAAATGAAATTTCCGTTGGATTTAATCAAAATAAACGGAATAAACTTTTTTTCGAATATAGCTTATTTCGAAACGTCAAGGAGTTGTTCAAATCCAACCAAACTCAATATCAGAGATCTACATGACATACGGAATCTAAATCAAAACGCATTTCCGATCTAGCTTGCGTAGAAAAAAAGTTCATTCTCTCGTTGTTTTCGTACGAAATAAGCGAATTTACTTTTTTCACATATAGCTTTTTTCAAAACGTGAAGGAGTTGTTCAAATCTAACGAAACTCATAGTTAGAGTTCCTCGTAGCATCTAAATTCTAATTCGAAAAGAATTTTTGATATAGCTTGCGTAGAAGAAAAGTTGGTTCTCTCGTTGTTTTCGTACGAAATAAGCGAATTTACTTTTTTCATAAATAGCTTTTTTTAAAATGTTAGGAAGTTGTCCAAATGAAACGAAACTCATAGTTAGAGTTGCTCATGGCATGTAGATTCTAAATCAAAAAGAATTTCCGATTTACGTTGCTTAGAAAAAAAATTTCGTTCTCTCGTTGTTTTCGTACGAAATAAGCGAATTTACTTTTTTCACATATAGCTTTTTTCAAAACGTCATGGAGTTGTTCAAATCCAAACATACTCAAAATCAGAGTTCTACATGACATGTAGATTCTAAATCAAAAAGAATTTCCGATCTTGCTTGCGTAGAAAAAAAATTTCGTTCTCTCGTTGTTTTCGTACGAAATAAGCGAATTTACTTTTTTCACATATAGCTTTTTTCAAAACGTCATGGAGTTTTTCAAATCAAACCACAAATTTTTGTATTAGGAGCAAACATCTGATCCAGAGAAAGAGAATATGGTGGCAGAAAGAAAAGAAGGAAATAAAAGAGCTCGAATTGTCGGAGAAAACCCAATGTCTATGAGATTTTGCGGTTTTTTTACAAGAGCCACTGATCTTTCCACCGCCAAGCAAGAAGTGAAGAAGATTGCAACTCGGGCGACCTCTGTTGTGTTCTTAGACTCGAGGCGCAACGAAACAACCAGAAATGGCTGGATAAATTTTGCAAATGCTAAGGACTGCGAGGATTTTATCAAAGAAATTGTAAAAAATCCTTCAAAAAACGGTCTGAGGTTCAAAAAGCAAGGAGCTCATCTCAAGCCAGAAAAAAACCCTTTCTCCATTCCTCTAGTCAGCTCTCACTTAGACAGCAGTGGATGGATAAAAAGTTCCCGCTTCCTGGGCAGGATTTGAACTTCGATGACCCTGAAAAGACTCGTGACATGGAGTTTTTGAAGTTTTAATACTTTCTTTTAAAAAAACAGTGGTTTCGCTGCGACGCATGTTTTAAATTAAAGTGTTACAAAACTTACCGTTTAATTTGACATCAGACTTTAAGCTTTGTGAAAAAATCCTAGGAAAACAATGTGATTAATAGATTTAGTTGGCTTGGTAAATGTTGCGAATAGCTCTTTGAAAAAATCAATCCTCAAAACCTTCTCTATGATTTTGAAAACACTGTGATGCGGTATTTCGTTAGCTGACTTGTGCGGCTGAAAACTGCTTTCAGTATTGGATGAGTTGCAAAGGAGGTACTATGGCTTTATATGGAAAAATGTTTTGATTTCTTTGGTTAAAAGTAACAAATAAGCTAAATCCTTTTTTCAAAAAGGGCTTTCTTGGCAGCATCAACGAGTTGTTCAAATCCAACCAAAACTGGTGCGCGAGTCCCACTATGTATATAGATTTCAAAAGTGAAAACCATTTAGCTGTAGCTTGCCTAGAAAAAAATCAGAATTTTGTTGGTTAATAGTTGCAAATAAGCGAATTATATTTTTCAAATATAGCTTATTTCAAAACGTCAAGGAGTTGTCCAAATCCAACCAAAATTGATGTGCGAGCCCCACCTTGTATGTGAACTTCAAAAGTGAAAACCGTTTTGCTGTGGCTTGCCTAGAAAAAATTCAGAATTTCGTTGGTTAATAGTTGCAAATAAGCGAATTATATTTTTCAAATATAGCTTATTTCAAAGTGTCAAGAAATAGTTCAAATCAAAACAAAATTGGTGTGCGAGTCCCACCATGTATGTGAAAGTCAAAAGCGAAAACTGTTTAGCTGTAGCTTGCCTAGAAAAATATTCAGATTTTCGTTGGTTTCAAATTCAAAATAAGCGAAATAAACGGAATAAACTTTTTTCAAATATAGCTTATTTCGAAACGTCAAGGAGTTGTTCAAATGCAACCAAAATTGGTTTGCAAGTCCCACAATGTATATACTTCCTCATGGCATCTAGATTCTGAATCAAAAAGAATTTCCGATCTAGCTTGCGTAGAAAAAAAAATTCATTCTCTCGTTTTTTTCGTACGAAATAAGCGAATTTACTTTTTTCATATACAGCTTTTTTCAAAATGTTAGGAAGTTGTCCAAATAAAAGGAAACTCATAGTTAGAGTTTCTCATGGCATGTAGATTCTAAATCAAAAAGAATTTCTGATTTAGGTTGCGTAGAAAAAATTTCGTTCTCTGATTGTTTTCGTACGAAATAAGAGAATATACTTTTCTCATATATAGCTTTTTTCAAAATGTTAGGAAGTTGTCCAAATGAAACGAAACTCATAGTTAGAGTTCCTCATGGCAGTTAGATTCTAAATCAAAATGAAGTTCCGATCTAGCTTGCGTAGAAAAAAAAATTTCGTCTCGTTGTTTTCGTACGAAATAGGCGAATTTACTTTTTTCATATATGGCTTTTTTTCAAAATGTTAGGAAGTTGTCCAAATGAAACGAAACTCAAATTCGGAGTTCTGCATGACATGTAGATTCTAAATCAAAAAGAATTTCCGATCTAGCTTGCGTAGAAAAAGAGTTCGTTCTCTCGTTGTTTTCGTACGAAATAAGCGAATTTACTTTTTTCATATGTAGCTTTTTTTCAAAATGTTAGGAAGTTGTCCAAATGAAACGAAACTCATAGTTGGAATTCCTCATGGCATGTATATTCTAAATCAAAAAGAATTTCCGATCTAGGTTGCGTAGAAAAAATTTCGTTCTCTGGTTGTTTCCGTACGAAATAAGCGAATTTACTTTTTTCATATATAGCTTTTTTTCAAAATGTTAGGAAATTGTCCAAATGAAACGAAACTCATAGTTAGAGTTCTTCTTGGCATATAGATTCTAAATCAAAAAGAATTTCCGATCTAGCTTGCGTAGAAAAAAAGTTCGTCTCTCGTTGTTTTCGTACGAAATAAGCGAATTTACTTTTTTTTCAAATATAGCTAATTTCGAAACGTCAAGAAGCGTATCTCAAGCAGTGCTACAAACTGTGTTAAGGGGGTTTGTTTTGGTTTTGCCGTTTAAGAGAAATTGGCCAGTAAACTTCCGCTCGGTTTTACCCCAGAAGCGGTAGACCCATCCGTTGACACCATTGACACGTACCTTGAAGCTTTGAACTATGTTACAAATGTTAGTGTTTTAGAATCCCCAGTTAGTGGAGAGTCTCCCCATATATATTTTGTATGTAGTTTTCCGTAGTTCGGGTTGTCAATTTTAGGGATACGTGACCCGTACTTGTCCTATTTGCTTACTTGGTACGGTACCTTTATGTTGGAATATCTCCTCGTAGAGTGAACCGATTTTTGATCTGTTTGTCGATTTGAACTCAGCCTGAGCCGTACTTGACTCCCTGTAAATGGCGTTTTGTTTCTTTCAGCCGTTTTCGAGAAATTGGCCAGGACACATACCCCCATTTTGACCAATTCGTGTCCGGTACATTTCGTGTATGTCCATGTTAGACCAACTAAAAAGACGAATTTAGCCCCGAGTATTAGTTCCTTAGACTCCACTGATAATGAGGATTCTCCCCATATATGTTTTATAGGGCGTTTTCCGTAGTTTAGGTGGTCAATTTTTGGTCTGCAAGTCACCTCTCCTCGTTTCTGACGAGATTGGTACGGTACCTTAACTTTGCAATATCTCCTCGTAAGCTGGACCGATTTGGATGATCTTTTGACATAAAGCGTATTTTAAGGAGTACTGTTGTTGGTCCTAGTTTGGTTGTTTTTAGTTCGGCCAGTTTTGAAATATTGACCATTAATTATACCACCATTTTGTCCTGCTGAAAATGGAGACCCTGTGACCCTGTGACTTGGGGACCTGTGGCCTCCCTCCAGTTACAGAGGACGTGTCACAAAACGACGTGTCACACAGAGGACGTGTCATTATATTAAATTATTTTTGTTTATATTTATATAATACTATTATTCTAAGGTGAGGGCCTCGGGCCCGCATGAGGTGCACACCCCCCCTGCCCCGTTGAGACGCCCAGAGGCAACCCCCCCCCCCCCGCACTGGTTTTTTTGTGCACCTCATGCTAGGGATGTATGGTCGCTCCGAGAAAAACGCTTCGCTTGCTTTTCAGTTGAATAATGTTCCAAGATCTTCCTGAGCCCCTTTCCTTTAACCCTCAGTGCCATTTCTGGTACACGGGATATCAAATCCCAAAAAAAGTGCACACTAATCCTCAGGTACGCCTTCAAATTTTGATATTGTCTGTCTTTATATTCATAATTCTCTGGTCCGTCGTCATCGAGTCATAGCGCAGGGGAAACCCTAGATTTCCTCGATGGCGATAGACTCATTCAAGTTTAGCTTTTTTCAATTATATCTTATTTCAAAACGTAAAGGAGTTGTTCGAATCCAACGATTAGCTGTTCACTTTGTCAGATCTTGCCTTTTGTCATTTTAAAAAGATTTTAAAACGCTTAGCTGTTTACAAAACATTCCAAATCGTTTAGCTGTTCACTTTGACAGATGTTGACTTTTGTCATTTTAAACGTGCGCGTTTTGTGTTTTAAGGAATGTTAGGTCACTCTGCGGAAGTCACTTCGAAATTTTGACTCCGAAAATGTGTGTGCAATTCTCACTATGTATATAAAAATCAAAAATGAAACTCATTTAGCTCTAGCTTGCCTAGAAAAAAAATCAGATTTTCGTTGGTTAATAGTTGCGAATAAGCGAATTATATTTTTCAAATATAGCTTACTTCAAAACGTCAAGGAGTTGTCCAAATCCAACCAAAATTGGTGGGCGAGCCCCACCATGTATGCAGACTTCAAAAAAGAAAACAATTTAGCTGTAGCTTGTCTAGAAAAAAAAATCAGAATTTCGTTGGTTAATAGTTGCAAATAAGCGAATTATATTTTTCAAATTTAGCTGATTTCAAAACGTCAAGGAGTTGTCCAAATCCAAGCAAAATTGGTGTGCAAGTCCCACAATGTATATACTTCCTCATGGCATCTAGATTCTGAATCAAAAAGAATTTCCGATCTAGCTTGCGTAGAAAAAATTTCGTTCTCTCGTTGTTTTCATACGAAATAAGCGAATTTACTTTTTTCATATATAGCTTTTTTCAAAATGTTAGGGAGTTGTCCAAATAAAACGAAACTCATAGTTAGAGTTCCTCATGGCATGTAGATTCTAAGGCGAAAAGAATTTCCGATCTAGCTTGCCTAGAAAAAAAGTTCGTCTCCTCGTTGTTTTCGTACGAAATAAGCGACTTTACTTTTTTCATATATAGCTTTTTTCAAAATGTTAGGAAGTTGTTCAAATCAAACGAAACTCATAGTTAGAGCTCCTTATGGCATGTAGAATCTAAAGCGAAAAGAATTTCCGATCCAGCTTGCCTAGGAAAAAAGTTCGTCTCCTCGTTGTTTTCGTACGAAATAAGCGAATTTACTTTTTTCATATATAGCTTTTTTCAAAATGTTAGGAAGTTGTCCAAATAAAACGAAACTCATAGTTAGAGTTCCTCATGGCATGTAGATTCTAAAGCGAAAAGAATTTCCGATCTAGCTTGCCTAGGAAAAAAGTTCGTCTCCTCGTTGTTTTCGTACGAAATAAGCGAATTTACTTTTTCATATATAGCTTTTTTCAAAATGTTAGGAAGTTGTCCAAATAAAACGAAACTCATAGTTAGAGTTCCTCAGGGCATGTAGTTTCTAAATCAAAAAGAATTTTCGATCTAGCTTGCATAGAAAAAAAGTTCATTCTCTCGTTGTTTTCGTATGAAAAAAGCGAGTACTTTTTTTCGGATCTTTTCCGTTTGTGCCCCCCCCCCAGTATGTTATGCTCCCCCCAATTACAGAGCACGTGTCGTTACATGGTAAATCATTATGTAAAAATTTTGCGCGTGCTTCTGTGGAGTGCAAATAATATGCACCCACTAAGCTGGGGGGGCACAAACGGAAAAGATCCCTTTTTTCATATATAGCTTGAAAAAATCAAACCTCAAAACCTTCTCTATGATTTTGAAAACACTGTGATGCGGTATTTCGTTAGCTGACTTGTGCGGCTGACAACTGCTCTCAGTGCTGGATGAGTTGTAAAGGTGGATCGAGCAGGTGGAAAAAAGTTCGTCTCTCGTTGTTTTCATACGAAATAAGCGAATTTACTTTTTTCATATATAGCTTTTTTTTCAAAATGTTAGGAAGTTGTCCAAATGAAACGAAACTCAAATTCAGAGTTCTACATGACATGTAGATTCTAAATCAAAAAGAATTTCCGATCTAGCTTGCGTAGAAAAAAAGTTCGTTCTCTCGTTGTTTTCGTACGAAATAAGCGAATTTACTTTTTTCATATATAGTTTTTTTTCAAAATGTTAGGAAGTTGTCCAAATGAAACGAAACTCAATTTCAGAGTTCTACATGAAATGTAGATTCTAAATCAAAAAGAATTATCGATCTAGCTTGCGTAGAAAAAAAGTTCGTCTTCGTTTTCGTTCGAAATAAGCGAATTTACTTTTTTCATACATAGCTTTTTTTCAAAATGTTAGGAAGTTGTCCAAATGGAACGAAACTCATAGTTAGAGTTCCTCATGGCATGTAGATTCTAAATCAAAAAGAATTTCCGATCTAGTTTGCGTAGAAAAAAAGTTCGTCTCTCGTTGTTTTTGTACGAAATAAGCGAGTTTACTTTTTTCATACATAGCTTTTTTTCAAAATGTTAGGATGTTGTCCAAATGAAACGAAACTCATAGTAAGAGTTCCTCATGGCATGTAGATTCTAAATCAAAAAAAATTTCCGATCTAGCTTGCGTAGAAAAAAAGTTCGTCTCTCGTTGTTTTCGTACGAAATAAGCGAATTTATTTTTTCATACATAGCTTTTCAAAATGTTAGGAAGTTGTTCAAATCGAACGAAAGTCATAGTTGGAGTTCCTCATGGCATGTAGATTCTAAATCAAAAAGAATTTCCTCATGGCATCTAGATTCTGAGTCAAAATTAATTTCTGATCTAGCTTGCGTAGAAAAAAAGTTCATTCTCTCGTTGTTTTCATACGAAATAATCGAATTCACTTTTTTCATATATAGCTTATTTCAAAATGTCAAGAAATAGTTCAAATCAAACCAAAATTGGTGTGCGAGTCCCACCATGTATGTAGATGTCAAAAGCGAAAACTGTCTAGCTGTAGCTTGCCTAGAAAAGAATTCAGAATTTCGTTGGTTAATAATCAAAATAAGCGAAATATACGAAATAAATTTTTTTCAAATATAGCTTATTTCAAAACGTTAAGGAGTTGTTCAAATGCAACCAAAATTGGTGTGCGAGTTCCACTATGTATATAGATTTCAAAATTGAAACCCGTTTTGCTCTCGCTTGACTAGAAAAATTTTCAGAATTTCGTTGGTTAAAAGTTGCAAATAAGCGAATTAACTTTTTCAAATATAGCTTTTTTCAAAATGTCAAAAAATAGTTCAAATCAAACCAAAATTGATGTGCGAATCCTACCATGTATGTAAGTGTCAAAAAAGAAAACTGTTTAGCTGTAGCTTGCCTAGAAAAAAATCAGAATTTCGTTGGTTAATAATCAAAATAAGCGAAATAAACTGAATAAACTTTCAAATATAGCTTATTTCGAAACGTCAAGGAGTTGTTCAAATCCAACCAAACTCAATATCAGAGTTCTACATGGCATGTAGAATCTAAATCAAAAAGAATTTCCGATCTAGCTTGCATGGAGAAAAAGCTCGTTCTCTCGTTGTTTTCGTACGAAATAAGCGAATTATATTTTTCAAATTTAGCTTACTTCAAAACGTCAAGGAGTTGTCCAAATCCAACCAAAATTGGTGTGCGAGCCCCACCATGTATTTGAACTTCAAAAGTGAAAATCATTTAGCTCTAGCTTGCCAGGAAAAAAATTCAGAATTCCGTTCGTTAACAGTTGCAAATAAGAATAATTACGTTTTTCAAATATAGCTGATTTCAAAACGTCAAGGAGTTGTCCAAATCCAACCAAAATTGGTGTGCAAGTCCCACAATGTATATACTTCCTCATTGCATCTAGACTCTGAATCAAAAAGAATTTTCGATCTAGCTTCCATAGAGAAAAATTCGTTCTCTCGTTGTTTTCGTACGAAATAAGCGAATTATATTTTACAAATACAGCTAATTTCAAAACGTCAAGGAGTTGTTCAAATACAACGAAACTCAATATCAGAGTTTTACATGACATGCAGAATCTAAATCAAAAAGAATTTCCTATCTAGGTTGCGTAGAAAAAAAGTTGGTCTCTCGTTGTTTTCGTACGAAATAAGCGAATTTAATTTTTTCATATATAACTTTTTTTCAAAATGTTAGGAAGTTGTCCAAATGAAACGAAACTCAAATTCAGAGTTCTACATGACACGTAGTTGCTAAATCAAAAAGAATTTCCGATCTAGCTTGCGTAGAAAAAAGTTCGTCTCTCGTTGTTTTCGTACGAAATAAGCGAGTTTACTTTTTTCATATATAGTTTTTTTTTCAAAATGTTAGGAAGTTGTCCAAATGAAACGAAACTCAAATTCAGAGTTCTACGTGACATGTGGTTTCTAATCCAAAAAGAATTTCCGATCTAGCTTGCGTAGAAAAAAAGTTCGTCTCTCGTTGTTTTCGTACGAAATAAGCGAATTTACTTTTTTCATATATAGCTTTTTTTCAAAATGTTAGGAAGTTGTCCAAATGAAACGAAACTCAATTTCAGAGTTCTACATGAAATGTAGATTCTAAATCAAAAAGAATTTTCGATCTAGCTTGCGTAGAAAAAAAGTTCGTCTTCGTTTTCGTTCGAAATAAGCGAATTTACTTTTTTCATACATAGCTTTTTTTCAAAATGTTAGGAAGTTGTCCAAATGGAACTAAACTCATAGTTAGAGTTCCTCATGGCATGTAGATTCTAAATCAAAAAGAATTTCCGATCTAGTTTGCGTAGAAAAAAAGTTCGTCTCTCGTTGTTTTCGTACGAAATAAGCGAGTTTACTTTTTTCATACATAGCTTTTTTTCAAAATGTTAGGAAGTTGTCCAAATGGAACGAAACTCATAGTAAGAGTTCCTCATGGCATGTAGATTCTAAATCAAAAAGAATTTCCGATCTAGCTTGCGTAGAAAAAAAGTTCGTCTCTCGTTGTTTTCGTACGAAATAAGCGAATTTATTTTTTCATACATAGCTTTTCAAAATGTTAGGAAGTTGTTCAAATCGAACGAAAGTCAGAGTTGGAGTTCCTCATGGCATGTAGATTCTAAATCGAAAAGAATTTCCTCGTGGCATCTAGATTCTGAGTCAAAATTAATTTCTGATCTAGCTTGCGTAGAAAAAAAGTTCATTCTCTCGTTGTTTTCATACGAAATAATCGAATTCACTTTTTTCATATATAGCTTATTTCAAAATGTCAAGAAATAGTTCAAATCAAAACAAAATTGGTGTGCGAGTCCCACCATGTATGTAGATGTCAAAAGCGAAAACTGTCTAGCTGTAGCTTGCCTAGAAAAGAATTCAGAATTTCGTTGGTTAATAATCAAAATAAGCGAAATATACGAAATAAACTTTTTTTCAAATATAGCTTATTTCAAAACGTTAAGGAGTTGTTCAAATGCAACCAAAATTGGTGTGCGAGTCCCACTATGTAAATAGATTTCAAAATTGAAACCCGTTTTGCTCTCGCTTGCCTAGAAAAATTTTCAGATTTTCGTTGGTTAAAAGTTGCAAATAAGCGAATTAACTTTTTCAAATATAGCTTTTTTCAAAATGTCAAAAAATAGTTCAAATCAAACCAAAATTGATGTGCGAATCCCACCATGTATGTAAGTGTCAAAAGCGAAAACTGTTTAGCTGTAGCTTGCCTAGAAAAAAATCAGAATTTCGTTGGTTAATAATCAAAATAAGCGAAATAAACTGAATAAACTTTCAAATATAGCTTATTTCGAAACGTCAAGGAGTTCAAATCCAACCAAACTCAATATCAGAGTTCTACATGACATGTAAAATCTAAATCAAAAAGAATTTCCGATCTAGCTTGCATGGAGAAAAAGCTCGTTCTCTCGTTGTTTTCGTACGAAATAAGCGAATTATTTTTTTCAAATTTAGCTTATTTCAAAACGTCAAGGAGTTGTCCAAATCCAACCAAAATTGGTGTGCAAATCCCACAACGTACATACTTCCTCATTGCATCTAGACTCTGAATCAAAAAGAATTTTCGATCTAGCTTCCATAGAGAAAAATTTCGTTCTCTCGTTGTTTTCGTACGAAATAAGCGAATTATATTTTACAAATACAGCTTATTTCAAAACGTCAAGGAGTTGTTCAAATACAACGAAACTCAATATCAGAGTTTTACATGACATGCAGAATCTAAATCAAAAAGAATTTCCAATCTAGGTTGCGTAGAAAAAAAGTTGGTCTCTCGTTGTTTTCGTACGAAATAAGCGAATTTAATTTTTTCATATATAACTTTTTTTCAAAATGTTAGGAAGTTGTCCAAACGAAACGAAACTCAAATTCAGACTTCTACATGACACGTAGTTGCTAAATCAAAAAGAATTTCCGATCTAGCTTGCGTAGAAAAAAGTTCGTCTCTCGTTGTTTTCGTACGAAATAAGCGAGTTTACTTTTTTCATATATAGCTTTTTTTTCAAAATGTTAGGAAGTTGTCCAAATGAAACGAAACTCAAATTCAGAGTTCTACGTGACATGTGGTTTCTAATTCAAAAAGAATTTCCGATCTAGCTTGCGTAGAAAAAAAGTTCGTCTCTCGTTGTTTTCGTACGAAATAAGCGAATTTACTTTTTTCATATATAGCTTTTTTTTCAAAATGTTAGGAAGTTGTCCAAATGAAGCGAAACTCAAATTCAGAGTTCTACATGACATGTAGAGTCTAGATCAAAAAGAATTTTCGATCTAGCTTGCGTAGAAAAAAAGTTCGTCTCGTTGTTTTTGTACGAAATAAGCGAATTCACTTTTTTCATATATAGCTTGAAAAAATCAATCCTCAAAACCTTCTCTATGATTTTGAAAACACTGTGATGCGGTATTTCGTTAACTGACTTGTGCGGCTGAAAACTGCTCTCAGTGTTGGATGAGTTGTAAAGGAGGTACTATGGCTTTACTAGGAAAAAAGTTTAGATTTCTTTGGTTAAAAGTAACAAATAAGCTCAATCTTTTTTTTCAAAAAAAGCTTTCTTGGCAGAATCAACGAGTTGTTCAAATCCAACCAAAATTGGTGTGCGAGTCTCACTATGTATATAGATTTGAAAATTGAAAACCGTTCAGCTGTAGCTTGCATAGGACAAAATCAGAATTTCGTTGGTTAAAACTCAAAATATACGGAATAAAAGTTTTTCAAATATAGCTTATTTCAAAACGTAAAGGAGTTGTTCAAATGCAACCAAAATTGGTGTGCGAGTCCCACCATTTATGTAAATGTCAAAAGCGATAACTTTTTAGCTGTAGCTTGCCCAGAAAAAAAATGAAATTTCCGTTGGATTTAATCAAAATAAACGGAATAAACTTTTTTCGAATATAGCTTATTTCGAAACGTCAAGGAGTTGTTCAAATCCAACCAAACTCAATATCAGAGATCTACATGACATACGGAATCTAAATCAAAACGCATTTCCGATCTAGCTTGCGTAGAAAAAAAGTTCATTCTCTCGTTGTTTTCGTACGAAATAAACGAATTTACTTTTTTCACATATAGCTTTTTTCAAAACGTGAAGGAGTTGTTCAAATCTAACGAAACTCATAGTTAGAGTTCCTCGTAGCAACTAAATTCTAATTCGAAAAGAATTTTTGATCTAGCTTGCGTAGAAGAAAAGTTGGTTCTCTCGTTGTTTTCGTACGAAATAAGCGAATTTACTTTTTTCATAAATAGCTTTTTTTAAAATGTTAGGAAGTTGTCCAAATGAAACGAAACTCATAGTTAGAGTTGCTCATGGCATGTAGATTTTAAATCAAAAAGAATTTCCGATTTACGTTGCTTAGAAAAAAAAATTTCGTTCTCTCGTTGTTTTCGTACGAAATAAGCGAATTTACTTTTTTCACATATAGCTTTTTTCAAAACGTCATGGAGTTGTTCAAATCCAAACGAACTCAAAATCAGAGTTCTACATGACATGTAGATTCTAAATCAAAAAGAATTTCCGATCTAGCTTGCGTAGAAAAAAAATTTCGTTCTCTCGTTGTTTTCGTACGAAATAGGCGAATTTACTTTTTTCACATATAGCTTTTTTCAAAACGTCATGGAGTTTTTCAAATCAAACCACAAATTTTTGTATTAGGAGCAAACATCTGATCCAGAGAAAGAGAATATGGTGGCAGAAAGAAAAGAAGGAAATAAAAGAGCTCGAATTGTCGGAGAAAACCCAATGTCTATGAGATTTTGCGGTTTTTTTACAAGAGCCACTGATCTTTCCACCGCCAAGCAAGAAGTGAAGAAGATTGCAACTCGGGCGACCTCTGTTGTGTTCTTAGACTCGAGGCGCAACGAAACAACCAGAAATGGCTGGATAAATTTTGCAAATGCTAAGGACTGCGAGGATTTTATCAAAGAAATTGTAAAAAATCCTCCAAAAAACGGTCTGGGGTTCAAAAAGCAAGGAGCTCATCTCAAGCCAGAAAAAAAACCCTTTCTCCATTCCTCTAGTCAGCTCTCACTTAGACAGCAGTGGATGGATAAAAAGTTCCCGCTTCCTGGGCAGGATTTGAACTTCGATGACCCTGAAAAGACTCGTGACATGGAGTTTTTGAAGTTTTAATACTTTCTTTTAAAAAAACAGTGGTTTCGCTGCGACGCATGTTTTAAATTAAAGTGTTACAAAACTTACCGTTTAATTTGACATCAGACTTTAAGCTGTGTGAAAAAATCCTAGGAAAACAATGTGATTAATAGATTTAGTTGGCTTGGTAAATGTTGCGAATAGCTCTTTGAAAAAATCAATCCTCAAAACCTTCTCTATGATTTTGAAAACACTGTGATGCGGTATTTCGTTAGCTGACTTGTGCGGCTGAAAACTGCTTTCAGTATTGGATGAGTTGCAAAGGAGGTACTATGGCTTTATAGGGAAAAATGTTTTGATTTCTTTGGTTAAAAGTAACAAATAAGCTAAATCTTTTTTTCAAAAAGGGCTTTCTTGGCAGCATCAACGAGTTGTTCAAATCCAACCAAAATTGGTGCGCGAGTCCCACTATGTATATAGATTGCAAAAGTGAAAACCATTTAGCTGTAGCTTGCCTAGAAAAAAATCAGAATTTCGTTGGTTAATAGTTGCAAATAAGCGAATTATATTTTTCAAATATAGCTTATTTCAAAACGTCAAGGAGTTGTCCAAATCCAACCAAAATTGATGTGCGAGCCCCACCTTGTATGTGAACTTCAAAAGTGAAAACCGTTTTGCTGTGGCTTGCCTAGAAAAAAATTCAGAATTTCGTTGGTTAATAGTTGCAAATAAGCGAATTATATTTTTCAAATATAGCTTATTTCAAAGTGTCAAGAAATAGTTCAAATCAAAACAAAATTGGTGTGCGAGTCCCACCATGTATGTGAAAGTCAAAAGCGAAAACTGTTTAGCTGTAGCTTGCCTAGAAAAATATTCAGAATTTCGTTGGTTTCAAATTCAAAATAAGCGAAATAAACGGAATAAACTTTTTTCAAATATAGCTTATTTCGAAACGTCAAGGAGTTGTTCAAATGCAACCAAAATTGGTTTGCAAGTCCCACAATGTATATACTTCCTCATGGCATCTAGATTCTGAATCAAAAAGAATTTCCGATCTAGCTTGCGTAGAAAAAAAAATTCATTCTCTCGTTTTTTTCGTACGAAATAAGCGAATTTACTTTTTTCATATACAGCTTTTTTCAAAATGTTAGGAAGTTGTCCAAATAAAAGGAAACTCATAGTTAGAGTTGCTCATGGCATGTAGATTCTAAATCAAAAAGAATTTCCGATCTAGCTTGCGTAGAAAAAAAGTTCGTCTCTCGTTGTTTTCGTACGAAATAAGCGAATTTACTTTTTTCATAAACAGCTTTTTTAAAAATGTTAGGAAGTTGTCCAAAGGAAACGAAACTCATAGTTAGAGTTCCTCATGGCAGTTAGATTCTAAATCAAAAAGAATTTACGATCTAGCTTGCGTAGAAAAAAAAATTCGTCTCGTTGTTTTCGTACGAAATAGGCGAATTTACTTTTTTCATATATGGCTTTTTTTCAAAATGTTAGGAAGTTGTCCAAATGAAACGAAACTCAAATTCGGAGTTCTGCATGACATGTAGATTCTAAATCAAAAAGAATTTCCGATCTAGCTTGCGTAGAAAAAGAGTTCGTTCTCTCGTTGTTTTCGTACGAAATAAGCGAATTTACTTTTTTCATATGTAGCTTTTTTTCAAAATGTTAGGAAGTTGTCCAAATGAAACGAAACTCATAGTTAGAGTTCCTCATGGCAGTTAGATTCTAAATCAAAAAGAATTTACGATCTAGCTTGCGTAGAAAAAAAAATTCGTCTCGTTGTTTTCGTACGAAATAGGCGAATTTACTTTTTTCATATATGGCTTTTTTTCAAAATGTTAGGAAGTTGTCCAAATGAAACGAAACTCAAATTCGGAGTTCTGCATGACATGTAGATTCTAAATCAAAAAGAATTTCCGATCTAGCTTGCGTAGAAAAAGAGTTCGTTCTCTCGTTGTTTTCGTACGAAATAAGCGAATTTACTTTTTTCATATGTAGCTTTTTTTCAAAATGTTAGGAAGTTGTCCAAATGAAACGAAACTCATAGTTGGAGTTCCTCATGGCATGTATATTCTAAATCAAAAAGAATTTCCGATCTAGGTTGCGTAGAAAAAATTTCGTTCTCTGGTTGTTTCCGTACGAAATAAGCGAATTTACTTTTTTCATATATAGCTTTTTTTCAAAATGTTAGGAAATTGTCCAAATGAAACGAAACTCATAGTTAGAGTTCTTCTTGGCATATAGATTCTAAATCAAAAAGAATTTCCGATCTAGCTTGCGTAGAAAAAAAGTTCGTCTCTCGTTGTTTTCGTACGAAATAAGCGAATTTACTTTTTTTTCAAATATAGCTAATTTCGAAACGTCAAGGAGTTGTTCAAATCCAACCAAACTCAAAATCAGAGTTCTACATGACATGTAGATTCTAAATCACAAAGAATTTCCGATCTAGCTGGCGTAGAAAAAAAGTTCGTCTCTCGTTGTTTTCGTACGAAATAAGCGAATTTACTTTTTTCATTTATAGCTTTTTTCATAATGTTAGCAAGTTGTCCAAATGAATTGAAACTCATAGTTAAAAGTTGCACTACGATGAAGGGTTATAGAGTAGCTTGAATCATTAGTCAATGAATTACCCGAAAATAGGTCGTAACTTGTTGTTTTGCTTTCCTGGCAAAAATAGCTCTAAATGAAAAAACAATCCTCAAAACCTTCTCTATAATTTTGAAAACACTGTCATGCGGTATTTCGTTAGCTGACTTGTGCGGCTGAAAACTGCTATCAGTGTTGGATGAGTTGTAAAGGAGGTACTATGGCTTTTCTATGAAAAAAGTTTAGATTTCTTTGGTTAAAAGTAACAAATAAGCTAAATCTTTTTTTCAAAAAAGTCTTTCTTGGCAGCATCAACGAGTTGTTCAAATCCAATCAAAATTGGTGCGCGAGTCCCACTATGTATATAGATTTCAAAATTGGAAACCGTTTAGCTGTAGCTTGCCTAGAAAAAAATTCAGAATTTCGTTGGTTAATAAACAGAATAAGCGAAATAAACGAAGTAAACTTTTTTTTCAAATATAGCTTATTTCAAAACGTCAAGGAGTTGTCCAAATCCAACCAAAATTGATGTGCGAACCCCACCATATATGTGAACTTCAAAAGTGAAAACCATCTAGCTGTAGCTTGCCTAGAAAAAAATTAGAATTTCGTTGGTTAATAGTTGCAAATAAGCGAATTATATTTTTCAAATATAGCTTATTTCAAAACGTCAAGGAGTTGTCCAGATCCAACCAAATTTGGTGTGCGAGCCCCACCATGTATGTGAACTTCAAAAGTGAAAACCATATAGCTGTAGCTTGCCCAGAAAAAATTCAGAGACTCGTTCGTTAATAGTTGCAAATAAGCGAATTATATTTTTCAAATATAGCTTATTTCAAAACGTCAGGCAGTTGTCCAAATCCAAGCAAAATTGGTGTGCAAGTCCCACAATGTATATACTTCCTCATGGCATCTAGATTCTGTATCAAAAAGAATTTCCGATCTAGCTTGCGTAGAAAAAATTTCGTTCTCTCGTTGTTTTCGTACGAAATAAACGAATTTACTTTTTTCATATATAGCTTTTTTCAAAATGTTAGGAAGTTGTCCAAATGAAATAAAACTCAAATTCAGAGTTCTACATGGCATGTAGAATCTAAATCAAAAGGTATTTCCGATCTAGCTTGCGTAGAAAAAAGTTCGTTCTCTCGTTGTTTTCGTACGAAATAAGCGAATTTACTTTTTTCATATACAGCTTTTTTCAAAATGTTAGGAAGTTGTCCAAATAAAACGGAACTCATAGTGAGAGTTCTTCATGGCATTTAGATTCTAAATCAAAAAGAATTTCCGATCTAGGTTGCGTAGAAAAAAGTTCATTCTCTCGTTGTTTTCGTACGAAATAAGCGAATTTACTTTTTTCACATATAGCTTTTTTCAAAATGTTAGGAAGTTGTCCAAATGAAATGAAACTCATAGTTAGAATTCCTCATGGCATGTAGATTCTAAATCAAAAGTTATATGAAGTCAATGCGCTTGTAACCCTGATTTTCTAGGCTGGATTCGCGTAAAATGCACCCATCAAATTTTTATTGCGGGTAATTTTGAAAATTTCACTCTATTTTAGCCGTTTCTTTCGTTTACAAGACGCTAAAAATTAAAGGCTCAGTGTTTTCGTTATTTTTTTGCTTTTTCCCAATTTTTGGCACAAAACGCATACATACTGGTCTAACCAATTCTGAATATACAAAAGAATTGGTCAGAATAAGTGTTTTGGAAGAAAAGTTAGATTTGTGGTGGAAATTGCAATTTGCCGTATAAGATGCTAAAATTTTCCTTACAAGTCCCAATGTTTTCGTTAATCTGACCATTTCTGAATATACAAAAGAATTGGTCAGAATAAGTGTTTTGGAAGAAAAGTTAGATTTGTGGTGGAAATTGCAATTTGCCGTATAAGATGCTAAAATTTTCCTTACAAGTCCCAATGTTTTCGTTAATTATTGCTTTTTCTCAATTTTTGGCACAAAACGCAAACATACTGGTCTAGCCAATTCTGAATATACAGAAGAATTGGTCAGAATAAGTGTCTTAGAAGAATATTTGGATTTGTGTTGGAAGTTACAATTTGCCGTATGAGACGCTAAAATTTAAAGTCTCAATGTTTCAGTTACTGTTCGCTTTTTCTCGCTTTTGGCGCCAAACGCAATCATACTAGTCCAACCAGTTCTGAATCTGCAAAAGAATTGGTCAGAATAAGTGTTTTGGCAGAAAAGATGGATTTGTGGTGGATTTTGTTATTTTTTGCTTTTTAGATGATGCTGTTTCTTCTATTTTTTTGCAGTTGCTTTGTCTGTAACATCTTTATATAGTCTGATTTAAGCCTAGATTTGGTCAAAATGGTGAACTCCTTTATAATCTCGGCACGGCCTTAGTAATGTACTCTTTTACTATCGGTAGGCCTTGGTATGGAACCTTACAAATCTTAGTATGGACGTAGTGCGGTGCAGTTCAAAACATGACAAGGCCTTAGTACGATTTTTCTTAAATACATACGGCGCCGTATTACGGCCTTGCTAAGTGTGTTAAAATTTTAGTCATATGAGATGGGTGTTTTGTATCAATATTTAGTTAGAATCGATAAATTGCGATAACGTTGCTGTGGAGGCAGCCATTAATGAAGAGTACTTCTATTTGTTTTGAGTTTCCTTCCAACAGAAGTAGTTTTAGTTTCATGTTTTTGTGTGCCATAGATTGTATGGATAGCAATTCGAGTTGGGAAAGTCGACTTACAAAGTCGCTAGAAAATCTGAATAGAAGCAGAACTCGTTCAGAAGCCGAACACAAGAAATTTTTGGCTGTCATGGGGAAATACAAAGCTGCTCACGCTATTAAAAGAACGCCATCTGCAGCTGTGATTTCAGAAGAAATAGTAGCTCCACAGGATGCTGGCCACTTAGACGCAGCCTCAAGTCAAAGTGATGCTGTTGGACTTGGACCGCGAAGAACATCCTTGTCGGTTGTTCAGTTAGCTTTGAATTTAGCTACTGAAAAATTCAGCGAGAAAGAACTTATCGAAGGGATAGTCAGCCCTCAAAAAACGAGTCGGCCCGCTCTAGATCGAGAGAAAGTTTTGGATATTAAAAACCAAATTGGTACCCAGTTCCCTGACGCTTGGTTGGAATGCCGCTATGCAAT
Source organism: Convolutriloba macropyga (assembly GCF_964194025.1). Taxonomy (NCBI): domain Eukaryota; kingdom Metazoa; phylum Xenacoelomorpha; order Acoela; family Convolutidae; genus Convolutriloba; species Convolutriloba macropyga. The sequence goes on from NC_134469.1 coordinate 33,437,568, forward strand.
AAATCAGAAAGGACGGGATCTGAAGCGAAAAAAGAAGGAGGAGACAATCAGTAAGAGTAAAGAGAAGAAACACGAAATAGTTGGTGAATCGGAAGATGCTGCTTAAGTTTACTCTAGAGTGATGTTCTTAAGTTGAGATCTAACTTCCAGTGCTCTTGTTTTACGGATACTGTTTTGATAGCTTTTTGTTATACAATTCAAGCGTTTTATCTCCTTTGATCTTTTCCGTAGATAGTCTTTCGTCTGTCAATTTGCAAAAGAGTATTTTTTTGCATAATTTAATTGAGTCTTTTTTCAGAGCTAGTGATGTTTTCAAAATCTTTGTCTTCGATTGGAAAACACAGGTCAGCTTCTTCTCGTGTGCACGATAACATGCTGCTTGCGCAGATGAAGGACATTTTTTTCTCTTTTTTTTCAAGAATGGAGAATACCGAGAGATTCCCTTAGACGACGTGGCTTGGCCCGAAAAAATGAGCTAAGATTCTCGTGCATCAATCAAAAAAGATGAAATTGTGCATTTGTATTTTGAAGGTGATTTTTGTCCGGGACGTTTCATTGCCAAAGGAGACCTCGAAACGTTGAAAATGGTTTGCGAAAAAATGGATCCGAGAATTGAATGCGCTAACACCACTGAAGATCGGGCTAATTTGTCATTCAATGCCGAAATTATTGCAGCGAGCCAGGCCTTGTCACAGCCGCAACCACTTGTGAAAAGAAGTTATGTAGCCTTGAGGTCCTTGAAGGAAGGCACTGCTCGCAATGCGAAGAAAATGAGAAACGATGATGACATACATGTGCTGGCTCAAAAATCATACAAAACCCCTGTTAAATCAATGGTACAATCAAAGCTTCCTCTCATTGGAACTGCAAATTCCACTTCAAACAATGAGAAGGAAAATGAAACCGATGGTTTTCATAACAATAACGAGTGTTCAGGTTCGGAAAATGAAGAAAACTTGGAAGAGTCGTTCATCCTAAATGAAACTGTATCCAAAACTGATAATGAGAACGATGATGGTAATGCCGGATCTGATCAATCGGACAAATAGCTGGATAGTCAGGGAAGAAATGTGGTTGACTCAGATGATGCTATGAATAAAGTCGTGAAAGCAATTAAAGGAGTGACTAAAGTAATGGACGCCCAGCGGAGAGAATTGCGCGAACTGCGAATGTTTATGGAAAGCCAGTTGAGCAGTGGCTCTTGCTCGTCCCAGCTCGAAACTCGTGAGAAAAAGTCTTTGGGTTCTGTCTGGCATAATGGGGAGGATATGACTAAAATAGAGGGGAAAACTCCGAAAAAGTATGGACGCAATCTTGCGCGCAAGTACTTTACTGAAGAGGAGATGTTAAGTCAGCGCTCGAATCCTAGAAAAAGCAATTCCTTGCCTTCACTAAACGCCGAGGTGTTGGAGAAGATCAAGGGATTGGTTGAGGGTCGTTTTCCAGGTGAGTGGACAGATGCATATGAAGGCATCGACGATTTGGGTCGCGATTTAAAGAAAAAGAAGATCCGTCAGCAACAAAAGCAGGAGGCGAAGAAAGTCAATGGTGCAGAAGCAAAAAATGACAACAACCCGGAAGGCAACGAGGATTGATCTTGTGCTTTTGAGAAACAATATCAGAAAACCTTATTTGCTTCACCATTATTGAATACTTGCAGCTATTCTACCTGATTGTGTAACTCTTTCCTTAGGTGTGACTTGCTGTCTTTTCAACAGCAGTTATGCTTTGCTTATTTCAACATTTATTTGAACTAGAGATCTTCTGTTGCAATCATTACTTTCTCGACAATTTTGCTGTATCTTTAATAAAAATTGAAATCAGTTTTTAATTGCTCTCAAATGAAATCTGTAGCGTTTATGATGCTCCCGTGATCTTTTTGCAAGCGTTGGTCTGCTATACTGGTTTTTGGTTGCGAATTTGACCCTTTTCCTAAAAAAATTGTTGAAGTGGTAACGCTCGCCAGGCGTTTAGTGTGCTTAGAGCCTTTCGACTCACTTAACACTCACTATACATAATTCAGCGAAAACGTCTATGGGACATAAATGCGTATTGTGAAAGGCGATTCTTGACCACAATCCCCACACTTCGGCCCCATCCAAAATCCGAACAAACGCCCTTGACTACGCTTATCCCACGCCCTTCATTTAAACTAAAGCATGCCTCCGTAAACCTTTGCAATTACTGACAAAGCCGACCGCTGGTTCTATTATGGTTTTTTTCCGTTTTCAATAACGGCAGTTTGTTTAAGCCATGAGTTTACTGTTCTCAGTTATGATTGGTAATTTTCAGAGAAGAATGTGTAAAAAGATAACCTGGGAAGATTTGGCGCAAATAGATGCTAAGTTGACTATGCAGATGTTTGACAACGAATTGGTCAAAACACATAAAATATTTATTGAACAGGACACCGGCACCTCTGTTGCACTGAGGCAGGATTTAGAAAGAGAGATGAGGTCGGATTATCATGCTTTTGAAGAAACATGCGAGCTGCGACCTGTGGCCCAAGTTTTCTCCAAAGATAACCAGCATACAAGCCTAGGGTTTTTCACAAAGTGCATATTAACGTATAATGAAGTCGTGAAGGGTCTGACTGGTTTTCTGGTACCAATACCTCAGAGGGAAATCATTCCCGGTTACAATGACGTCTCGATTTTTGAGCATGCATCTGGGCCCAAGCTTATGTTGGGAGGCGTGTCTTTCGTTAACTCGAGCTGCAAGGAAAATTGTGTGTATGTACCAAACAGAAACAAAACAAAGGTTTGCATTCGGGTGACCGCAATTAAGGGTATTCAAAAAGGAGCAGAGATTACTGTGAATTATGGAGGTGAATCTTTTGGGCCGAACAGAATGTTTTGCAAATGCCCGCATTCCGCTTTTCATGGTACTAATGCAGCTGTTATCAATTCGTGGAACAGATCCGGTAAAGTAAAACCTGTATGTACTGCAAATTTAAATGTGTTAAATGGCACAGCAACGACAGCAACTCCTATAGCCAAAAAAAATTTTCTTTGCACTCCTATGACGCAGTCGAAGCGCCGAATAAAAGCGAGATCGAATTTGAGTTATAAAGAAAGACGCAATCGTAAGGTAAAATATATATCAAAGAAAGCAAAAGTTCTGGTTTCTGAATCAGACACCGACAAAAGTGAACCCCTTTTTCCGACATGCATTTCTCTGAGTTGCACACTCCTGTCCCTCTTGAAGCCTCAACCCCAATACAGTTGAATCGAGTCGATGAAATGGTAGAGTATTCCAGTTCAAGTGAAGCTGAAGACCAATCAGATACGCCAAAAAGTGAATCCGAAGATTTCATATGTGAAAATTCTACAATGTCTGTAACACAGTTCTCCGACGATTTTTTTAGCGTTATTGACCAGCATGCTCTGAGTGACCGCGCTGCTAAGTCCGTTCTGAATTTGATTGAAAGATGCTTGCCGAAGAAGAATCAGTTGCCTTCTTTTTACCGACTCCAGCAGATTGAGAACAGTTTAAGAAATGTTAAACAAGAAACGCTACCAGATGGTGTTATTTATCATTTAGACGTTGAGAATCAGTTACTTGCTCTTCTTGAGCGAAATGCCGATTTGATGCTTTCTCCCAATTGGCAGTTGAACGACGACGTTGTTCTAACGTCAAAAAACGATTGCGAGGTTTTGCATTTTGTCATGAGCACAGATGGTGTTTCGCCAGCTAAATCGAAGAAGTTCTGCTTATATCCTGTTTGGTTAATGCTACTGAATTTGCCTCAAAAACGTCGCGCCTGCTACAAAAATTTGATCCTCATTTCTTTGTATGGCGGCGTAAAAAAACCTGATTGCAGTTCATTGGTTAAAAATTTGGTTCAATTTGTTCACAATTTTAATCAACGCAAATTGATAGTTGTTAATGAGAAGACTTACAAAGTTATGGTCAACATTCGTTTAGTGGCAGTTGACGCTGTTATGAAAGCACCTCTTCTAAATCAGATCCAGTTCAATGGCGCTTACGGTTGCAATGATTGTTACATAAGAGGCTGCAGTCATCCGTCAGGCAAGCCTTGGCTCTATGCCTTTGGAAAAACGCCATCTGAGCTCCGCACCAATAAAAAACGTATCGAAGATCTTTCAGCCCATCCCAAAGCACAAAATCCAAAATTCGGATTAAAAGGACCTTCCTGCCTTGAGGAAGTTGTTTCAATTCCTGAGGATGTAGTAATTGACTATATGCATCAAGTATTACTTGGAGTGGTGAGGAAATATGTATATAACATTGTTAAGCAAAAAAGTTTCTCGCATATCCACTCTCAGTTGGCTTCAAAGCGTCTTCTTCACTGCAGGCTACCCATTCAGGATTACAATAGACAGCTTAGGGGTATCGATTCTGTCAAACTGTGGAAGGCTTCGGAATTAAAACTTTTTCTGCTGTATGGATTCATGTCTCTTTTTGGGCTGCTTAGTGATGCAATGTTTGCACACTTTTTTTTACTGAGCAGCGCTATACGTATTTTACTGGAGCCTCAAACAGTGAAAGAAATTGATATTGCAGGGAATATTCTAACTTGTTTCCGCAAGCAGCTTGTTCGTTTCTACGGCGATAAATCAGAAACATTTAACGCGCATACTTTAAGCCATCTATCGGACCAGGTGAAACAATGTGGTCCTTTGTCATCAAGTTCGAGTATTGTTTTCGAAGCCGCTCATTTTCAATTAAAAAGACGAATAAGTGAGAGCACATCAATATCTGTTTTCACTCGTTTGGCGGTAAAACGTCATCAGCGGATTGTTGGCCGTAGGGAAGATTTCAAGACGAAACTTATGAAAATTGGGTCTGTTGTTCTGAAAAACAGTCGCGAAGTTGAGGTGGATTTAGAAGGAGAACGCGCGGTTTTCAGAACCTCTAATTCATTTTCGTTTCAAGATAAAAACTACCATATTCACACGTCGGTCTGCCGATTCTTAGAAACTGGCTCATGTGACCATTTTGTCAAGTATGAGGAGTCAGCCGAACTATTTTCGTTTGGTCAGCTTTTGGCCATATTTGTGGACATAGAAAATTTTTCCGGTGTTGCTCATCTGAAGGTTTATCGAATTCACAATCCCTTGCGTTTATTGCTGTCTGAACGTCTACAAGAACTGGAATCCTCAAATCTTCAAACTCTAGATTCAGATTTGGATTTAAGTGAAAAACTGGAAATTCTTGGATCGGCAGATGACAAACACTTTTTGATCGATTTGACGAGCGCTGAAGTTGTTGAAATTGATATTACTAGACTCCTTAGTCCTTGCATCATTCGCTCTGTGGGGAATTACGAAATACTGTCTGAAATATGTTGTGATTTTGAAAGAGATTAATTTTTTGTTTTTAAATGTCTGATGTCAATTTGGTTTTATATTAAATTTTTTTCGCAGATTGGAGTTTTACAGGGGTCAAAAAACGTTGTTAAAAGGAGTAAAGGACACAAAAAACTTTATTTTTTTCAGTGTTTGAAATGCCTCGGAATTATGTGAGAAAAGCAAAGCCGGTATATTCAAAGGAAGACTTGTTGAAAGGTGTGAGTTTAGTGAAAGAAGATGGATATCGTGTTGTGGATGTGGCGAAACGCCTAGGTATACCAAAGCAAACACTCTATGATCATTTGAAATCAAAAACAGAAAAACAATCGCGAAGGTTTGCTATGAGTGAGACAACCGAGAGATCTGTGGCGAAGCTTTTCCTCAAGATTTGTGAGGTTGAAGTGGTACCGACGTGGAAATCAGCGCGTGAAAAGCTGCTGTATTTGGCCTCCTTGATTCAGGGCAAGGAAAAACTACAAAAGAATTGGAGAGAAAAAGGAGAGGTGACCAAAGACTGGCTGGCAGGATTCAGAAAAAGAAACAAAATTTTTTCGCTACCCCCAAAGATTAATTGGCTGCCAGAGAAAATTATTGTTCCAGTGGGTTCTTGTTACTGCGCAAAAACTCCTCTTGATGTTGATTTTCTTCTATGCGGAATTTGCTCTATCTGGACGTGTGAAATCTGTTTTGGCGAAGATTCTGTCTGTGCACAGTGCTCTGCCAAAATATGTGCAAGTTAATGTTGTGCTCGACTCTTCTAGTCAGAGTTAAATTGTTTTAAGTTTCGTTTCGAAGAAAACTTTTTACACAATGTATTTTTTTATTAGAACCAATCATTTAGGTATTTTAAGAAGTACTCTAGGTCCCGAGTCCTGTAAACCCCTTTGACTAAAGGTTTCTTTAGATTAATTTTTTCTGCACTAACGAAACTTCGCGAGTTTTAGTTCTTCTCAAGACATGAAATTTAAACAATTACTTGAATCTTTGGCAAACAGTTTAAATTCGCAGCGAAAAAAGTTGCTGATTTTGCATACTCTCTGCATACTCTCTCATCAGATGTGAACACTGCCCTTGTTGTAACAACTTTTGAGATTTTGACATGCGGCGGGAAAAGCTTCGAAGCATATTGGAGGGGTAATCTCGTACAATAGTCTTTTGGTCATCTCTTCCATAATTTTCCAAAATAACTCAAGTTGGGATACTGCTTGTGGAGTGGAAATGTCCAGTTGTTAGTTTTCTGTCAGCATAGTAGTCCTGAAAAGCGTTTTTACTGAATCTTCTCGGAAAATCTTCTCGGACGCATATTGGAGGGGTAATCTCGTACAAAAGTTTTTTTTCTCATTTCTTTCTTAATTTTCCCAATTATAACTGAAATAAGGAATTGCGATTCTGGTTGTGGAGTGAAAAGTTTGCATCAGCATTGAAGTCATTTAAGTTTTCTGCAGGAAGTTGAAGGCAGAAATATCACAAAAATATTTTCAAAGATAAAATTTGCGTAATCTCAATACGCTTGTTTTTTGGATCGAAAGTGTTTAATTTATTATATTTTCAGGAGACAAGTTTCCTGAGCGTGTAGGCCACCCGCAGATATTTTTATTGCAGAGTTGAGAATTTAGTGAAACTTTTGAGATTTTGACATGCGGCGGGAAAAGCTTGGAAGCATATTTGAGGGGTAATCTCGTACAATTATTTTTCATCATTTCTTTCAAAGTTCTCCTGAATATAACTCAAATATTGAGTTGCGAAACTGGCTGGGGAATGGAAACGTCCAGTTCTCGTTTTTGTATCAGACTAAAAGTCCTGAAAGTTTACTGCAGAATTTGGAACGGGCAATATTACAGAAAAATTTTCTGAAAAATTGCGTAATCTCAATTTGTTAGTTTTATTGGACCAGAAGTTTTTAATAAATTATATTGTTATCAGAAATGGTTCCTAATTTTGAAAGCAATCCGAAGAGAAGTTTATTGGGTCCTTGAGGAATAAACAAAACGTTCATCTGCGAGATTTTGACATGCAACAGATCAGGTGCACGTCTCCTCGAAATTCCTGATTTCATTGTTTAATGTTTCTTTGTCTTCAATCATTGAAACTTGAATTTCAAGGATTTGTATCCTAGAGTCCTTCTTTTGTACACAGCAATGACTATGTTTTCTTCTGGTTGATATTGTGAACTGACAAATAATTTCGTCAACTTTTTTTGCCAATTTGTCTTTTTAAATTACCTGTATATTTTCTCTTCTGCTTGTCAACACGGCTTTCATTGCATATACAGCCCATGCCTCTTTTTTTCGGTTGCTACTGTTCGTTTAATTGAAATTAAGTATAGTTTTGTTGATCTTTTCTTAATGAATCTGCTCGGAAAAGCTTCGAAGCATATTGGAGGGGTAATCTCGTACAATAGTCTTTTTGTCATCTCTTCCATAATTTTCCAAAATAACTCAAGCTGCGATACTGCTTGTGGAGTGGAAATGTCCAGTTTTTAGTTTTTTGTCAGCATAGAAGTCCTGAAAAGCGTTTTTTTACTGAATCTTCTCAGAAAGTCTTCGACGCATATTGGAGGGGTAATCTCGTACAAAAGTTTTTTTTTCATTTGTTTCTTAATTTTCCCAATTAAAACTGAAATGATGAATTGCGATTCTGGTTGTGGAGAGAAAAAGTTCTCAGTTTTGTATCAGTTTTGAAGTCATTTAGGTTTTCTGCAGGAAGTTGAAAGCAGAAATATCACAAAAATTCTTTCAAAGATAATATTTGCGTAATCTCACTTCGCTTGTTTTTTGGATCGAAAGTGTTTAATTTATCATATTTTCAGGAGACAAGTTTCCTGAGCGTGGAGGCCATCCGCAGATAATTTTATTGCAGAGTTAAGAATTTAGTGAAACTTTTGAGATTTTGACATGCGGCGGGAAAAGCTTGGAAGCATATTTGAGGGGTAATCTCGTACAATTATTTTTCATCATTTCTTTCATATTTCTCCTAACTAAATATAACTCAAATATTGAGTTGCGAAACTGGCCGGGGAATGGAAACGTCCAGTTCTCATTTTTGTATCAGACTAAAAGTCCTGGAAGTTTTCTGCAGTAAGTTGGAACGGCGAATAATACAGAAAAATTTGCAGAAAGATTGCGTACTCTCAATTTGTAAGTTTTATTGAAACAAAAGTTTTTAATATATTATATTGTTATCAGAAATGGTTCCTTAGTGAGAAAGCAATCCGAAGAGAAGTTTATTGGGTCCTTGAGGAATAAACAAAACGTTCATCTGCGAGATTTTGACATGCAACCGATCAGGGGCACGTCTCCTCGAAATTCCTGATTTCATTGTTTAATGTTTCTTTGTCTTCAATCATTGAAACTTGAATTTCAAGGATTTGTATCCTAGAGTCCTTCTTTTGTACACAGCAATGACTATGTTTTCTTCTGGTTGATATTTTGAACTGACAAATATTTTCGTCAACTTTTTTTGCCAATTTGTCTTTTTAAACTACCTGCATATTTTCTCTTCTGCTCTGTCAACACGGCTTTCATTGCATATACAGCCCATACCTCTTTTTTTCGGTTGCTACTGTTCGTTTAATTGAAATTAAGTATAGTTTTGTTGATCTTTTCTTAATGAATCTGCTCGGAAAAGCTTCGAAGCATATTGGAGGGGTAATCTCGTACAATAGTCTTTTTGTCATCTCTTCCATAATTTTCCAAAATAACTCAAGTTGCGATACTGCTTGTGGAATGGAAATGTCCAGTTCTTAGTTTTCTGTCAGCATAGTTGTCCTGAAAGGCGTTTTTACTGAATCTTCTCGGAAAATGTTCGACGCATATTGGAGGGGTAATCTCGTACAAAAGTTTTTTTTTTCATTTGTTTCTTTATTTTCCCAATTATAACTGAAATAATGAATTGCGATTCTGGTTGTGGAGAGAAAAAGTTCTCAGTTTTGTATCAGCATTGAAGTCATTCAAGTTTTCTGCAGGAAGTTGAAAGCAGAAATATCACAAAAATTTTTTCAAAGATAATATTTGCGTAATCTCACTTAGCTTGTTTTTTGGATCGAAAGTGTTAAATTTATCATATTTTCAGGAGACAAGCTTCCTGAGCGTGGAGGCCAACCGCAGATAATTTAATTGCAGAGCTAAGAATTTAGTGAGACTTTTGAGATTTTGACATGCGGCGGGAAAAGCTTGGAAGCATATTTGAGGGGTAATGTCGTACAATTATTTTTCATCATTTCTTTCGTAGTTCTCCTGAATATAACTCAAATATTGAGTTGCGAGATTGGCTGGGGAATGGAAACGTCCAGTTCTTTATTTTGTATCAGACTAAAAGTCCAGAAAGTTTTCTGCAGACGTTGGAACGGGCAATATTACAGAAAAATTTTCTAAAAAATTGCGTAATCTCAATTTGTTAGTTTTATTGGACCAAAAGTTTTTAATATATTATATTGTTATCAGAAAAAGTTCCTAATTGTGAAAGCAATCCAAAGAGAAGTTTATTGGGTCCTTGAGGAATAAACAAAACGTTCATCTCCGAGATTTTGACATGCAACAGATCAGGGGCACGTGTCCTCGAAATTCCTGATTTCATTGTTTAATGATTCTTTGTCTTCAATCATTGAAACTTGAATTCCGAGGATTTGTATCCTAGAGTCCTTCTTTTGTAAACACCAATGACTAAGTTTTCGTCTGGTTGATATTTTGAACTGAAAAATATTTTCGTCAACTTTTTTTCCAATTTGTTTTTTTAAACTGCCTGCATATTTTCTCTTCTGCTCCGTCAACACGGCTTTCATTGCATATACAGCCCATACCTCTTTGTTTAGGTTGCTACTGTTCGTTTAATTGAAATTAAGTAAAGTTTTGTTGACCTTTTCTTAATGAATCTGATCGGAAAAGCTTCGTTGCTTTTTGGAGGGGTAATCTCGTGCAATTGTTTTTTCATCAATTCTTTCATAGTTTTTCCTAATAATAACTTAAATAGTGGGTTGCGATGCTGGCAGTGGAGTGGTGATGTTCAGTTCTCTTTTTGTATCAGCATTAAGTTCCTGAAAGTTTTCTGCAGAAGTTGGAACGGGCAATACTACAAAAAAATTTTCTGAAAAATTGCGTAATCTCAATTTGTTAGTTTTATTGGACCAGAAGTTTTAATATATTATATTGTTATCAGAAATGGTTCCTAATCGTGAAAGCAATCCGAAGAGAAGTTTATTGGGTCCTTGAGGAATAAACAAAAGGTTCATCTGTGAGATTTTGACATGCAAGCGATCAGGGGCACGTCTCCTCGAAATTCCTGATTTCATTGTTTTAATGTTTCTTTGTCTTCAATCATTGAAACTTGAATTTCAAGGATTTGTATCCAGGAGTCCTTCTTTTGTACACAGCAATGACTATGTTTTCTTCTGGTTGATATTTTGAACTGACAAATAATTTCTTCAACTTTTTTTTGCCAATTTGTCTTTTTAAACTACCTGCATATTTTCTGTTCTGCTCTGTCAACACGGCTTTCATTGCATATACAGCCCATACCTCTTTTTTTCGGTTGCTACTGTTCGTTTAACTGAAATTAGGTATAATTTTGTTGACTTTTTCTTAATGAATCTGCTCGGAAAAGCTTCGAAGCATTTTGGAGGGGTAATCTCGTACAATAGTATTTTTGTCATCTCTTCCATAATTTTTCAAAATAACTCAAGTTGCGATACTGCTTGTGGAGTGGAAATGTCCAGTTCTTAGTTTTCTGTCAGCATAGTTGTCCTGAAAGGCGTTTCTACTGAATCTTCTCGGAAAATGTTCGACGCATATTGGAGGGGTAATCTCGTACAAAAGTTTTTTTTTCATTTGTTTCCTAATTTTCCCAATTATAACTGAAACAATGAATTGCGATTCTGGTTGTGGAGTGAAGTGAAAAAGTTGTATCAGTTAACTGAATTTTGTATCAGCATTGAAGTCATTTAAGTTTTCTGCAGGAAGTTGAAAGCAGAAATATCACAAAAATATTTTCAAAGATAATATTTGCGTAATCTCACTTCGATTGTTTTTTGGATCGAAAGTGTTTAATTTATCATATTTTCAAGAGACATGTTTCCTGAGCGTGGAGGCCACCCGCAGATAATTTTATTGCAGGGTTGAGAATTTAGTAAAACTTTTACCTGCGAGTGTTTGACATGCGGCGGGAAAAGCTTGGAAGCATATTTGAGGGGTAATCTCGGACAATTGTTTTTCATCATTTCTTTCATAGTTCTCCTAGATATAACTCAAATATTGAGTTGCGAAACTGGCTGGGGAATGGAAACTTTCAGTTCTCTTTTGTATCAGACTAAAAGTCCTGAAAGTTTTCTGCAGTAAGTTCGAACCGCGAATAATAGAGAAAAATTTTCAGAAAGATTGCGTAATCTCAATTTGTTAGTTTTATTGAACAAAAAGTTTTTAATATATTATACTGTTATCAGAAATGGTTCCTAATTGTGAAAGCAATCCGAATAGAAGGTTATTGGGTCCTTGAGGAATAAACAATACGTTCATCTGCGTACAATTGTATTCCTTTCATTATTTCATTCAATGTTTTTCCCAAATATAACTTAAATAGTCTCTTGGGATTCTGGTCATGGAGTAGAAGTGTTCTATTCTCAGTTTTCTTTAGCATAGAATTCCTGAAAGTTTTTTGCAGAAATTTTAAACCGGAGACTTTAAATGTTTTCAAAGAAATTGCGTACTCTCAGTTTGTTAGTTTTTTTGGTAGTAAACGTTGTGGTCTCCCTGTTGCCCTCAGTTTTATCAATAAAGTGCTTTGATCTCAGGTAGTTAGATTTTTACTGACTTGCGTTGGCCCCATTGTTGACTAAAGCTTTTTTTTCAGATCGTGATCTGTCCATCAAGTGTCAGCAAATGGCTGACGCAGTGTTTAATTGTATGTTCTGCCTGGAGAGCGACATGTCTCACGCCGTTCCCCTTCACGAGGATCCCTCATTAAAACACTACGCCTGTGCCAATTTTCTATGGAGGTGGTTGATGGTTTTTCGCCGGCAGTATCTTTTTGGTGAAGACCCCAAATGTCCACTTTGCCGACAGGATCTGCAGGTTGACATTGCTCGGCCGTCGCAAAAACTGTGTACGATATGCCTTGAGAGTTTGCCGCACTTCTTATTCCCTGACAAAAGTGTCGTTTGTTTTGACTGCCAACATGTGACTCCTGTAAATGAGTGAGTTTTGTGATGAAAATATGATGTAATTGATTTGACAGAAGAAAACTGTTTGTTTTTGTTCCTAAAACTATATCCCAAGAAAACTTTTAGCAATTAGTGGCTGCATCGGTATCAATGTTTTACTAGTGACTTTTGAAACATCTCGGGAAATGAGTTTTATGCCGTATTTGAAACTCCATGAATTGCTTTAATCGTCATTAAATCGTTTTCGACAAACCAGGAATATTTTAAGATCTCTAAGAACAGTTTTTTGTTAATGTGCTAATCTTTTGTTGTTTTTTGGTAGCCATTCAGTCACAGTATTCTTTTGCAAAAAACTAATAGCATTTTTGCTTTATATTAGAAATTTCAGAGAGTATTTTTTTTACCACATTTCTGTGTGGCCTTCTCTTCATGTGTTGTGTTGTAAATAAATATATTGCCACTTGGTCTTGAGGAGAGGTACCCTCTAGCCCTTTCTTTTTCAAGTGCCTTAAACAATTAAAATTGACTCAACAACTTGGTCCAATTACAGCCCAAACCATAAATATTTTTTCAAAGTATCGAATGGAATTTGGCCTTTTCCAAACTTTTCCCTCCATTTCCATACTTTTAATCTAATCTGGATTCGCGATAAAATTGCAAATTGTCTTAGGTCTTATTGATAAATTATTTGTAAATGTCCCTCCAGTGTTGCCTTCACATTAAATAGTTGCTATTGTAACAGTTTAATGAACATATTTTATTTATAGCATTTGTGCCTCACTTGTGCGTTAATTTATGTTGTCTGTTTGAATTAAATGTAAAGATGACAGAATTGTGTTCATTCTCATTTATGTGGATATGCTTCTCAATTACCCTGCAATTTTTTGTTGACTCATTATTGTTCGCATACTCTACTATTTATAATAACCATTACATATGTTATTAATATTCTAAATTTAATACTGTTGCAGTCTAAATTTATTTGAAGCCGCGGATATGTGGTACGGTTGTACCTTATTTAGTTCAAATTGTCGCATTTAAGTACTAGATCTGTTTAAGTTTGCCCTTCCTCAATCAAAAGTCAGTGTTCAAATGATATAGGTTTGCCTCCGACTAATAAGTCAAGTTTTCATTTGTTCACACAACGCATTTTCATCATCTTGTCATTCTTTTAACTTTCACTACTAAATTCAGTTGCTTTCATTCTACTCTGTTTTCAAATAAGCAGAATCCGAGTGGATTCGAAAGGGATTTTCATAGCGAATAAAACGCGGCTACATTCGTAGCTCAACTGTTAAAACAATCTAAAAGTGGTAATCCCACTTCTCTTCATGTGCTGTGTTGTAAATAAATACATTGCCACTTGAGCTTGAGAAGAGGTACCCTCTAGCCCAATTTTTTTTCAAATGCCTTAAACAATTAAAATTGACTCAACAACTTGGTCCAAGTACAGCCCAAACCTTAAATAATTTTTCAAAGCTTCGAATGGAATTTGGCCTTTTCCATACTTTTCCCTCCATTTTTACTGACATTCTTTTTTCCAGGTACGGTCCCGAAGAGAGTATTAATTTTTCCCTACTTTCCCGGTAAGACCTCTACAGATGATCCCGGAATTCCTGTAATGAAAATTTTCCCGGATTTCCCGTGGAATTTGGACAGCTCCCTGTTTTCCTGGTAAGATCCCGACAATTGATCCCGGAATTCCTGCCAGGAAATTTTTTCCCGGATTTCCTGGTGGGCATCTTATTATCTCCCTGATTTCCCGGTAAGATCCCTACAATTGATCCCGGAATTCCTGCCGGGAAATTTTTTCTTCCCGCCATTCCTGTCAGGAATCTTGTATTTCCCGGGTTTCCCGCCGGGAAATGCGGGATCTTACTCCATCTTACCACATCTTACAATCCCCGGTAAGATTCCCGGTAAGATCCTCGGATGTTTCGCGGAACTTTCCTGGATCTTAGTGGGAAAATTCTTGGGATCTTACTAAGATTTCCGGGAATCGTTACACTGGGGAAGGACTTCACTATTGCTATAGATAAAGAAATCTGTTCTGTTGACAAGTAATGCATGCACACTTCACCGCTTGAAATCTGCCCCGGGGCGCATTTTGCTCGTCATCGAAAACTCCAAGACAAAGTGAACAAAAGCAGAGACAGATTAGCAACGGTTTACTTCTAATGAGGTGCAACACGGACCGGTTTATTCAATTTCGTGCAGGGATAACCGTATTTGGACTTGCAAAAAGTGACCATCGAAGCAAGATTCAACTACCATTGACACTACTCAGTGCACTTGCTGTCTGCTACCAATCCTTCCATGAAACACCTCAATATGAATACGCCAACCCACCGTCATAATTGCACAACAAAAATAGACTAGTCAAACAACTGTAGCTTTTAATATTCTATACGCTCGCAACTTCGTCTCTTTTTTAATTGTCTCCGAAATAAAATGAAGGGAAGCAGGCAAATCACAGGATGGTGCGCTGAGCGCAATAAAACACGAAAAAGATCAAGCATAAGAGCCAGAGAAGTTGCAGCCCAAAACAATTTGATAAATTGAAGGCATATGCAATAGACTTCGCCATAGAAGCTGGACGGTCATGCTGGTTATATGCTATTCCCTAAAGAGGTACAATTTTGTCGTAATCAAATTCAAATTTCGTGACGAAATTGCCCTGAGATTTGGATGGGAACCATTCAAAATTCCCTCAACCTGTGCATGTGGTCAGGCATTCACAGCTGCAATAGTTTACACTGCCTAAAGAGTAGGCAAAAACCTCAGACACACCGGCATTCACGATTACATGAACAATCTGCTTGACGAAGTTAGCGATGATGTAGAGTTTGAACTATGTCTTTGGACTTTGCAAGGGTATTCTTTCGCCAAACGAAACACCAGAACTAAAGACTTAGCAAGAATGGACATCAGATTAAACGGCCTATGACAAAGTAAATACTGGAAGAGTTTTTTGATGTTACGACATTCAAGCCTCATGCAAAAAGAAAAAAGTACAAAATCAATTGAAGAAGCCTTAAAATGTTAGCAGGAAATCAAGAAATTAAAAATATTACCAACAAATCAGAGATGTATAGAAATCCACCACCTTAAATCCCTCATTTGTTTTACAGCAATTGAAGAGCACATCCGTCTGATTGAAAAAATTTAAGGAAGGACTTCACTATTGCTATAGATAATGCAATCTGTTCTGTTGACAAGTAATGCAGGCACGCTTCACCGCTTGAATTCTGCCCCGGGTCGCATTTCGCTCGACATCGAAAACTCCAAGACAAAGTGAACAAAAGCAGAGACGGTTTAGCAACGGTTCACTCCTAATGATGTGCCACACGAACGGTTTATTCAATGTCGTGCAGAGATAACCGTATTTGGACCTGCAAAAAGTGACCATCAAAGCAAGATTCAACTACCATTGACACTATTCAGTGCACTTGCTGTTTGCTCCCAACCCTTCTATGAAATACGTCATTATAAATACGCCCACCCACCGTCATAATGGCACCAAAAAATAGACTAGTCAAACAACCGTTGCATTTAATATATTATACGCTCGCAATTTCGCCTCTTCTTTAATTGTCTCCGAAATAAAATGAAGGGAAGCAGGCAAAGCACAGGATGGTGCGCTCAGCACCATAAAACAAGAAAAAGATCAAGCATGAGAACCAGAGAAGTTGCAGCCCAAAAAAACTGATAAAGTGAAGGTATATGCAATAGACTTCGCCACAGAAGCTGGACAGTCAAGCTGGTTATATGCTCTTCCTCTTAACAGGTACAATTTTGGCGCAACCAAATTCAAATTTCTTGACGAAATTGCCCTGAGATATGGATGGGAACCATTCAAAATTCCATCAATCTGTGCATGTGGTCAAGCATTCACAGCTGCCATGGTTTACACTGCCTAAAGAGTAAGCAAAACATCAGACACAACGGCATTCACGATCACATGAGCAATCTGCTTGACGAAGTAAGCGATCAAGTTGAGTTTGAACTATATCTTTGGACTTTGCAAGGGTATTCTTTAGCCAATCGAAACACCAGAACTAAAGACTTAGCGAGAATGGACATCAGATTAAATGGCCTATGACAAAACAAATACTGGAAGAGTTTTTTGGAGTTAAGACATTCAAGCCTCATGCAAAAAGAAAAAAGAACAAAATCAATTGAAGAAGCCTAAAAATGTTAGCAAGAACTCGAGAAACTAAAAATAATAACAACAAATCAGAGATGTAGAGAAAACCACCATTAATCCCTCAATTGTTTCTAGAAAATCAAGAGCAGATGCTTCTGATCCAAATTTATGAAATGCTTTGCAGGAGAACTAAGCGATAAAAAGGAGGACAACTACACTGACATTGTCGAATGATTGAAAAAAATTTACGAAGGACTTCACTATTGCTATAAATAATGCAATCTGTTCTGTTGAAAATTAATGCATGTACGCTTCACCGCTTGAATTCTGCCCCGGGTCGCATTTCGCTCGACATCGAAAACTCCAAGACAAAGTGAACAAAAGCAGAGACGGTTTAGCAACGGTTCACTCCCAATGAGGTGCCACACGGAACAGTTTACTCAATGTCGTGCAGGGATAACCGTATATGGACCTGCAAAAAGTGACCATCAAAGCAAGATTTAACTATCATTGACACTACTCAGTGCACTTGCTGTCTGCTAACAATCCTTCCTTGAAACACGTCAATATAAATACGACAACCCACCGTCAGAATTGCGCCAAAAAAAAACTAGTCAAACTACTGTAGCTTTTAATATATTATACGGCTGCAACTTCGTCTCTTTTCTAATTGTCTCCGAAATAAAATTAAGGGAAGCAGGCAAAGCGCAGGATGATGCGCTCAGCACAAAAAAACAAGAAAAAAATCAAGCATAAGAACCAGAGAAGTTGCAACCCAAAAAAATTGATAAAGTGAAGGCATATGCAATAGACTTCGCCACAGAAGCTGGACAGTCATGCTAGTTATATGCTCTTCCTCTTAAGAGGTACAATTTTGGCGTAACCAAATTCAAATTTGGTGACGGAATTGCCCTTAAATATGGATGGGCACCATTCAAAGTTCCCTCAACCTGTGCATGTGGTCAGGCATTCACAGCTGCCATGACTTACACTGCCTAAAGAGTAAGGAAAAACCTCAGACACATCGGCATTCACGATTACACGAACAGTCTGCTTGACGAAGTAAGCGATGATGTTAAGGTTGAACTATGTCTTTAGACTTTGCAATGGTATTCCTTTGCCAGTCGAAACAACAGAACTAAAGAATTAGCGAGAATGGACATCAGATTAAACGGCCTATGACAAAACAAATACTAATTAAATACTGGAAAAGTTTTTTTGGTGTTAAGACATTCAAGCCTTATGCAAAAACAAAAAGTACAAAATCAATCGAAGAAGCCTAAAAATGTTAGCAGGAAATCAGGAAAATAAGAATATTAACAACAAATCAGAGATGTATTGAAAACCGCCTTTAATCCAATTTTCTATTGAATTATTATCAATTGTTTATAGAAATTGAAGAGCACATCCGTCTGATCCAAAATTATGAAATAGTTGGCAGAAAAGCTAAGCGACTAAAAAGAGGACAACTAGGCTAACATTGTCAAATGATTGAAAAACTTTAACGAAGGACTTCACTATTGCTATAGATAATGCAATCTGTTCTGTTGACAAGTAATGCATGTACGCTTCACCGCTTGAAATCTGCCCGGGGTTGCTTTTTGCTCGTCATCGAAAACTCCAAGACAAAGTGAACAAAAGCAGAGATGATTTAGCAACGGTTCACTCCTAATGAGGTGCCACACGGACCGGTTTATTCAATGTCGTGCAGGGATAACCGTATTTGGGCCTGCAAAAAGTGACCATCAAAACAAGATTCAACTACCATTGACACTACTCAGTGCACTTGCTGTCTGCTACCAATCCCTCTCTGAAACACGTCAATATAAATACGCCAACCCACCGTCATAATCGCACCAAAAAAATAGACTAGTGAAACAACTGTAGCTTTTAATATATTATACGCTTGCAACTTCGCCTCTATTTTAATTGTCTCCGAAATAAAATGAGGGGATGCAGGCAAAGCGCAGGATGATGCGCTCAGCACCATAAAACAAGAAAAAGATCAAGCATAAGAACCAGAGAAGTTGCAACCCAAAAAAATTGATAAACTGAAAGCATATGCAATACACTTCGCCACAGATGCTGGTTATATGCTTTTCCTCTAAAGAAGTACAATTTTGGCGTAAACAAATTCAAATTTCATGACAGAATTGCCTTGAGATATGGATGGGAACCATTCAAAATGCCCTCAACCTGTATATGTGGTGAGGCATTCACAGCTGCCATTGTTTAAGTTGCCTAAAGAGTGGGAAAAACCTCAGAAACAACAGCATTCTCAATTACTTGGACAATCTGCTTGACGAATTAAGCGAAGGTGTTGAAGTTGAACTATGTATTTAGACTTTGCAAGTGTATTCCTTCACCAATCGAAACACCAGAAATGAACACTTTGCGACGATAGACATCAGATTAAACGGCTTATGACAAAACAGATTCTGAAAGATTTTTTGGTGTTAAGACATTCAACCCTAATTCAAAAAAACTGTACAAAATCCATTGAAGAAGCCTACAAATGTTAGCAGGAAATCAGGGAACTAAAAAAATAACAACAAATCAGAGATGCCAAGAAAACCGCCTTTAATCCCTCAATTGTTTCTAGCAGTTCAAGAGCAGAACCGTCTGATCCAAATTCATGAATTGCTTTGCCGGAGAACTAGCAATTAACAGGAGGACAACTACGCTGACATTGTCAAAATTCTGAAAAAATTAACGAAGCACATCGCTATTGCTGTAGATAATGCAATCTGTTCTGTTGACAAGTAATGCGTGCACTCTTCACCGCTGGAAATCTGTCCGGGTCGCATTGCTCCTCGTCATCACAAACTCCGAGACGAAGTGAACCAAAAGCAGAGACTCTTTAGCAACAGTTCACTCCTAATGAGATGTCACACTGACCGATTTATTCAATTTCACGCAGGGATAACCGTATTTGGACCTGCGAAAAGTGACTATCAAAGCAAGATGCAACTACCATCAACACTACTTAGTGCACATGCTGTCTGCCACCAATCCTTTCATGAAACACGTCAAAATAAATACGCCAACCCACCGTCATAATTGCACCAAAAATTATAGACTAGTCAAACAAGTGGAGCTTTATAAATATTATAAGATCGCATCTTCTCCTCTTTTTCAATTGTATCCGGAATAAAATGAAGGGAAGCAGCAAAGTACAGGATGGCGCGCTCAGCACCATAAAACCTGAAAATGATCAAACATAAGGACCAGGGAAGTTGCAGCCCAGAAAAAACTTTGAAGGTATACGCAATAGACTTCGCCACAGAAGCTGGAAGGTCAGGCTTGCTATATGCTCTTCCTCTAAATAGGTACAAGTTTGGCGTGACCAAATTAGAATTTCCTGACGGAATTGTCCTGAGATATGAAAGGGAACCTTTCAAATTTCCCCGAATCTGTGCATATGGTGAGGCATTCACAGCTGCCATGGTTTACATTGCCTAAAGAGTGGGAAAAAACCTCAGACACAACAGCATTCTCGATTACCTGGTTAATCTGCTTGACGAAGTAAGCAATGATGTTGAAGTTGAACTGTGTCTTTAGACTTCGCAAAGGTATTCCCTCGCCAATCGAAACACCAGAACTGAAGACTTAGCGAAAATGGGCATCAGATTAAACGGCCTATGACAAAACAAATACTGGAAGAGTTTTTTGGTGTCGAGACATTGAAGTCATGCAAAAAGAAAATAGTACAAAATCAATTGAAGAAGCCTAAAAACGTTAGCAAGAACTCAGAAAATTAAAATTATTAACAACAAATCAGAGATGTCGAGAAAACCGCTATTAATCCCTCAATTGTTTCTAGCAATTCAAGAGCAGATCCGTCTGATCCAAGTTTATGAAATTCTCTGCAGGAGAACTAAACGATTAGCAGGAGAACAACTACGCTGACATTGTCGATTGTTTCAAAAAATTTAACGAGGTAATTCACTGTTGCTATAGATAATGCAATCAGTTCTGTTGACAAGTAATGCTTTCACGCTTCACCGCTGGAAATGTGCCCCGGGTCGCATTTTTGCTCGTCATCGGAAACCCCAAGACAAAGTGAACAAAAAGCAGAGGCGCTTTAGCAACAGTTCACGCCTAATGAGGTGCCACACTGTCCGATTCATTGAATATTGTGCAGGGAAATCGTATTTGGACATGCGAAAAGTGACCATCAAAGCAATATTCAACTACCATTGACACTACTC
Organism: Convolutriloba macropyga; assembly: GCF_964194025.1. Taxonomy (NCBI): domain Eukaryota; kingdom Metazoa; phylum Xenacoelomorpha; order Acoela; family Convolutidae; genus Convolutriloba; species Convolutriloba macropyga. Next base: position 33,458,391 of record NC_134469.1, read on the forward strand.
GGTATACCTTGCTGTCTGCTACAAATCCTACCGCTAAACACGTCAATCAAATTGCTCCAACTCACCGTCATAATTGCACCAAAAGCAATAGAGTAATCAAACAACTGTAGCTTTAAAAATATTATACGCTCGCAACTTAGACAAATTTGGCGTGACCAAATTAGAATTTTGCTGACGGGATTGCCCTGAGATATGAATTGGAACCATTCAAAATCCCCTCAACCTGTGCTTGTGGTGAGGCATTCACAACTGCCATGATTTACATTGCCTAAAGAGTCTGACAAAACCTCAGACACAATAGAATTCTCAATTACCTGAACAACCTGCTTAACGAAGTAAGCGATGATGTTGAAGTTGAACTATGTCTGTAGACTTTTGAAAAGTATTCCATCGCCAATCGAAACACCAGATTTGATAGCTTTGCAAGAATAGACATCAGATTATGCGGCTTATGACAAAACAGTTTATGGAAGAGTTTTTTGATGTCATGCAATTCAACCTCATGCCGAAAAAAAAGTACAAAATCAATTGAAGAAGCCTAAAAATGTTAGCAGGATTTCAGGAAAATAAAAATAATAACAACAAACCGGAGATGTCGAGAAAACTGCCTTAAATACCTCAATTGTTTCTAGCAGTTCAAGAGCAGATCCGTCTAATCGAAATTTATGAATTGCTTTGCAGAAGAACTAAGCGATTAACAGGAGGACAACTACGCTGACATTGTCAAATGTTTTAAAAAATTTAACAAAGTACTTCACTATTGCTATAGATAATGCAATATGTTCTGTTGACAAGTAATGCGTGCACGCTTTACCGCTGGAAATGTGCCCCGGGTCGCATTTTTGCTCGTCATCGGAAACTCCGAGACAAAGTGAACAAAAAGCAGAGGCGCTTTAGCAACAGTTCACGCCTAATGAGGTGCCACACTGCACGATTCATTCAGTGTTTTGCAGGGAAATTGTATTTGGACATGCAAAAAGCGACCATCAAAGCAAGATTCAACAACCATCGACACTACTGGGTACAATTTGCTGTCTGCTCCCAGCCCTTCCCCGGAAATACGTCAATATAAATAAGCCAACCCACCGTTATAATGGCACCAAAAAGTAGTATTTAACATTTTATACCCTGGCAACTTCGCCTCTTTTAAATTGTCTCCGGATTAAAATGAAGGTAAGCAGGTGGAGCACATGATGTTGCTCTTCGCACCATAGGACGCGAAAAAATTCTAACATAAGAACCAGAGAATTTGCAGCCCAAAAAAATTTGAGAATTTGAAAAAGTAGTATTTAATTTTTTATACCCTGGCAACTTCGCCTCTTTTTTGATTGTCTCCGGATTAAAATGAAGGGAAGCAGGTGAAGCACATGATGGTGCTCTCCGCACCATAGGACGCGAAAAAGTTCTAACATAAGAACCAGAGAATTTGCAGCCCAAAAAAATTTTTGAAAATGAAGGCATATGCAATAGACTTTGCCAGAGAAGCTGGAATGTCAGGCTGGCTCTATGATCTTCCTCTAAAGAGGTAAAAGTTTTCTTGAAAAACGTCAATGTAAATACTCCAACACTCCGTCATAATTGCACCAAAAGTAAAAGAGTAATCAAACAACTGTAGTTTTAAAAATTTTATACGCTCGCAACATAGCCGAGTTTGGCGTGACCAGATTAGGATTTTGCTGACGGAATTGCCCTGAGATATGAATGGGAACCGTTCGAAATCCACTCAACCTGTGCTTGTGGTGAGGCATAAGAATTGAGACACCACAGAATTCTCAATTACCTGGACAATCTGCTTGACGCAGTAGGCGATGATGTTGAACTGAATTATGTTTTTAGACTTTTGAAAAGTATTCTATCGCCAATCGAAACACCAGAAATGAACACTTTGCGAGGATAGACATCAGATTAAACGGCTTATGACAAAAAAGTTTCTGGAGGATGTTTTTGATATCAAGACATTCAACTCTCACTCCAAAAAAACAGCAGCACAAAATCAACTGAAGCAGCCTACAAATGTTAGCAGGAAATCAGGGAACTAAAAAAAATAACAACAAATCAGAGATGTCAAGAAAACTGCCTTTAATCCCCCAATTGTTTCTAGCAGTTCAAGAGCAGAAACGTCTGATCCAAATTCATGAAATGCTTTGCCGGAGAACTAGCAATTAACAGGAGGACAACTACGCTGACATTGTCAAATGTTTTAAAAAATTTAACGAAGTATGTCACTATTGCTATAGAAAATGCAATTTGTTCTGTTGAAAAGTAATGCGTTCACGCTTCACCGCTGGAAATCTGTCCCGGGTCTTTTTTTTTGCACGTCATCGGAAACTCGAAGACAAAATGAATAAAAAGCAGAGGCGCTTTAGCAACAGTTCACTCCTAATGAAGTGTCACAATGTCCGATTCATTCAATGTCGTGCAGGGAAACCGTATTTGGACATGCGAAAAGTGACCATCAAAGCAAGATTCAACTACCATCGACACTACTTGGTACACTTTGCTGTCTGCTACAAATGCTTCCTTGAAAAACGTCAATCTAAATACTCCTTTATGCCGTCATAATTGCACCAAAAGCAAAAGAGTAATCAAACAACTGTAGTTTTAAAAATATTATACGCTCGCAACTTAGCCAAGTTTGGCGTGACCAGATTAAAATTTTGCTGACGGAATTGACCTGAGATATGAATGGGAACCATTCGAAATACGCTCAACCTGTGCTTGTGGTGAGGCATTCACAGCTGCCATGGTTTACATTGCCCGAAGACTGGGAAAAAACCTCAAACACAACAGAATTCTCAATTACCTGGATAGTCTGCTTGACGAAGTAAGCGATGATGTTGAAGTTGAACTATGTCTTTAGACTTTGCAAAAGTTTTCCTTCGCCAATCGAAACACCAGATTTGAATATTTTGCGAGAATAGACATCAGATTATAGGGCTTATGACAAAAAAGTTTCTGGAGGATGTTTTTGATATCCAGACATTGAACCCTCATGCCAAAAAAAGCAGTACAAAATCAATTGAAGAAGCCTAAAAATGTTAGCAGGAACTCATGAAGCTAAAAATAATAACAACAAAACCGAGATGTCGAGAAAACCGCCTCTAATCCCTCAATTGTTTCTTGCAGTTCAAGAGCAGATCCGTCTGATCCAAATTTTTGAAAAGCTTTGCTGGAGCACTAAGCGATTAACAGGAGGACAACTACGCTGACATTGTCAAATGTTTAAAAAAATTTAACGAAGTACTTCACTGTTGCTATAGAAAATGCAATCTGTTCTGTTGACAAGTAATGCGTGCACGTTTCACCGCTGGAAATCACGAGTTTTGCTCGTCATTGGAAACTCCAAGACAAAGTGAACAAAAAGCAGAGACGCTCTAGCAACAGTTCACTCCTAATAAGGTGCCTTACTGTCCAATTCAATCAATGTCATGCAGGGAAACCGTAATTGGACATGCGAAAAGTGACCATCAGAGCAAGATTCAACTACTATTGACACTACTTGGTACACTTTGCTGTCTGCTACATATCCTTCCTTGAAACACGTCAATCTAAATACTCCAACACAACGTCATATTTGCACCAAAAGTAACAGAGTAACCAAACAACTGTAGCTTTAAAAATATTATACGCTCTCAAATTAGCCTCGTTTTAATTGTCTCCAAATTAAAATGAACGGAAGCAAGCAGAGCACAGGATGGTACGCTCATCGCCATAAGACGCTAAAAAGATCAAACACAAGAACCAGAAGAGTTGCAGTTCAAAAAAAATTGAGAAATCGAAGGCATATGCAATAGACTTAGCCAAAGAAGCTGGAAGGTTGTGCTGGTTATTTGCTGTTCCCCTAAAGAGTTTCAAGTTTGGAAACAAAATAGTGTTTCGTGACGGAATTAGCCTTAGATCTGGATGGGAAACATTCAAAACTCCTTCAATCTTTGCATGTGGGGAGACATTCAAGGCTACCATGTTGTACATTACCTAAAGAGTGGGAAAAAACCTCAGACACAACAACGTTGTCGATTACCCGCCCGGAGAATCTGCTTTACGAAGTAACCGATGATGTTGATTATGAAATATGTCTTTAGACTTTGCAAAGGTACTCCTTCGCCAATCGAAACACTAGATTTGAAGACTTTGCGGGAATAGACATCAGATTATACGGCTTCTGACAAAAGGCTTCTGGAGGATGTTTTTGATGTCAAGACATTAAACCTTCATGCCGAAAAAACAGTACAAAATCAATTGAAGAAGCCTAAAAATGTTAGCAGGAACTCATGAAACTAAAAATAATAACAACAAATTGGAGATGTCGAGAAAACCGCCTCTACTCCCTCAATTTGTTCTAGCAATTCAAGAGCAGATCCGTCTGATCCAAATTTATGAAAAGCTTTGCCGGAGAACTAAGCGATTAACAGGAGGACAACTACGCTGACATTGTCAAATGTTTAAAAAAATTTAACGAAGTACTTCACTGTTGCTATAGAAAATGCAATCTGTTATGTTGACAAGTAATGCATGCACGCTTGACCGCTGGAAATCTGCCCCGGTTCGCATGTTTACTCGTCATCGGAAACTCCAAGACAAAATGAACGAAATGCAGAGACGTTTTAGCAACAGTTCACACCTAATGAGGTGCCGCACTGTCCAATTCCTTCAATGTCGTGTAGGGAAACCATATTTGGACATGCGAAAAGTGACCATCCAAGCAAGATTCAACTATGATTGACACTACTTGGTACACTTTGCTGTCTGCTACAAATCCTTCCTTGAAACACAGCCTCGCAACATAGCCTCGTTTTATTAGTCTCCGAATTAAAATGAATGGAAGCAAGCAAAGCACAGGTTGGTGCGTTCATCGCCATGAGACGCTAAAAAGTTCAAACATCAGAACCAGAAGTGTTGCAGCTCAAAAGGAAATTTGAGAAACCGAAGGCATATGCAATAGACTTAGCCACAGAAGCTGGAAGGTCGTGCTGGTTATTTGCTCTTCCCCTAAAGAGTTACAAGTTTGGAAACGAAATAGTGTTTCGTGACGGAATTAGCCTTAGATCTGGATGGGAAGCATTCAAAACTCCTTCAATCTTTGCATGTGGGGAGACATTCAAGGCTACCATGTTGTACATTACCTAAAGAGTGGGAAAAAACCTCAGACACAACAACGTTGTCGATTACCCGCCCGGAGAATCTGCTTTACGAAGTAACCGATGATGTTGATTATGAAATATGTCTTTAGACTTTGCAAAGGTACTCCTTCGCCCATCGAAACACTAGATTTGAAGACTTTGCGGGAATAGACATCAGATTATACGGCTTCTGACAAAAGGCTTCTGGAGGATGTTTTTGATGTCAAGACATTAAACCATCATGCCGAAAAAACAGTACAAAATCAATTGAAGAAGCCTAAAAATGTTAGCAGGAACTCATGAAACTAAAAATAATAACAACAAATTGGAGATGTCGAGAAAACCGCCTCTACTCCCTCAATTTGTTCTAGCAATTCAAGAGCAGATCCGTCTGATCCAAATTTATGAAAAGCTTTGCCGGAGAACTAAGCGATTAACAGGAGGACAACCACGCTGACATTGTCAAATGTTTAAAAAAATTTAACGAAGTACTTCAGTGTTGCTATAGAAAATGCAATCTGTTATGTTGACAAGTAATGCATGCACGATTGACCGCTGGAAATCTGCCCCGGTTCGCATGTTTGCTCGTCATCGGAAACTCCAAGACAAAATGAACGAAATGCAGAGACGTTTTAGCAACAGTTCACACCTAATGAGGTGCCGCACTGTCCAATTCCTTCAATGTCGTGTAGGGAAACCATATTTGGACATGCGAAAAGTGACCATCCTAGCAAGATTCAACTATGATTGACACTACTTGGTACACTTTGCTGTCTGCTACAAATCCTTCCTTGAAACACAGCCTCGCAACATAGCCTCGTTTTATTAGTCTCCGAATTAAAATGAATGGAAGCAAGCAAAGCACAGGTTGGTGCGTTCATCGCCATGAGACGCTAAAAAGTTCAAACATCAGAACCAGAAGTGTTGCAGCTCAAAAGGAAATTTGAGAAACCGAAGGCATATGCAATAGACTTAGCCACAGAAGCTGGAAGGTCGTGCTGGTTATTTGCTCTTCCCCTAAAGAGTTACAAGTTTGGAAACGAAATAGTGTTTCGTGCCGGAATTAGCCTTAGATATGGATGGGAAACATTCAAAACTCCCTCAATCATTGCATGTGGTGACGCATTCATGGCTACCATGGTGTACATTGCCTAAAGAGTGGGAAAAAGCCTCAGACACAACAGCGTTCTCGATTACCCGCCCGGACAATCTGCTTGACGAAGTAACGATGATGTTGAGGATGAACTATGTCTTTAGACTTTGCAAAGGTATTCCTTCGCCAATCGAAACACCAGGTTTGACGACTTTGCAAGAATAGACATCAGATTAAGCGGCTTATGACAAAACAGATTCTGGAGGAGCTTTTTGATGTTAAGACATTCAATCTTCTGGCCAAAAAAACTACAAAATCAACTGAAGAAACCTGAAAGTGTTATCAGGAACTCAGGAAACTAAAAATAATAAAAACAAATCAGAGATGTTGAGTAATCCCCCTATATTCCCTCGATTGTTTATGCAATTCAAGTCCAGGTCCGTCTGATCCAAATTTATGAAATGCTTTGCGTTTAAACTAAGCGATTAACAGGATGACAATTGTGAAATATTTAAAAAATTAACGAAGCACTTCACTATTGCTATAGATAATGCAATCTGTTCTGTTAACAAGTAATGCACGCACGCCTCACCGCTTGAAATCTGCCCCTGGTTGCATTTTTGCTCGTCATCGGAAACTCCAAGACAAAGTGTACCAAAAACAGAGGCGCTTTAGCAACAGTTCACTCCTAATGAGGTGCCACACTGACCAATTTATTCAATGTCGTGCAGGGAAAACCGTATTTGGACATGCCAAAGGCGACCATCAAAGCAACCATCAACAATATTTGGCACAAATTGCTCTTTGCTACAAATTCTTCCTCGAAACACGTCAAAATAATAAAGAACAACATACCGACATGAATGCACCAAAAACAAAAGAGTTATCAAACGACAGTAGCTTTAAAATTATTATACGCTCGCAACTTAGCCTATTTTTATTTGTCTCTAAAATAAAATGAACGGAAGCAAGCAAAGCACAGGATGGTGCGCTCATCACCATAAGACGCTAAAAAGATCAAACATAAGAACCAGAGAAGTTGCAGCTCAAAAAGAAAACTGAGAAATCGAAGGCATATGCAATAGACTTAGCCACAGAAACTAGAAGGTCGTGTTGGTTATTTGCTCTTCCTCTAAAGAGTTACAAGTTTGGAAACGAAATAGTGTTTCGTGACGGAATTAGCCTTAGATATGGATGGGAAACATTCAGAACTCCCTCAATCATTGCATGTGGTGAGGCATTCACGGCTACCATGGTGTACATTGCCTAAAGAGTGGGAAAAAACCTCAGACACAAAAGAATTCTCAATTACCTGGACAATCAGCTTGACGAAGTAAGCGATGATGTTGAAATTGAAATATGTCTTTAGAGTTTGCAACGGTTTTCCCTCGCCAATCGAAACACCAAATTTGAAGACTTTTACGAGAATAGACATCAGATTAAACGGCTTATGACAAAACAAATTCTGGAAGAGGTTTTTGATGTTAACACATTCATCCCCCATGCTAAAAAAAGTACAAAATCGATTGAAGACGCCTAAAAATGTTAGCAGGAACTCAAGAAAATAAAAATAATAACAACAAATCAGAGATGTTGAGAAAACCGCCTATAATCCCTCAATTGTTTCTAGCAATTCAAGAGCAGTTTCGTTTGATCCAAAATTACGAAATCCTTTGCAGGACAACTAAGCGATTGGCGAATAACAGGAGGACAACAACGCTGACATTGTCAAATTATTTAAAAAAATTAACGAAGTACATCACTATTGCTATAGATTATGCAATCTGTTCTGTTGACAATTAATGCGTGCACGCTTCACCGCTTGAAATCTGCCCCGGTTCGCATGTTTACTCGTCATCGGGAACTCCAAGACAAAATGAACGAAATGCAGAGACGTTTTAGCAACAGTTCACACCTAATGAGGTGCCGCACTGTCCAATTCCTTCAATGTCACTATTGCTATAGATTATGCAATCTGTTCTGTTGACAATTAATGCGTGCACGCTTCACCGCTTGAAATCTGCCACGGGTCGCATTTTTGCTCATCATCGGAAACTCCAAGACAAGGTGAACCACAAGCAGGGGCGCTTTAGCCACAATTCACTCCTAATGAAGTGCCACACTGAATGATTTACTCAATGTCGTGCGGGGAAAACCGTATTTGGACAGGCAAAAAATGACCATCAAAGCAAGATTCAACTACCATCGACACTAATCAGTACAACTTGCTGTCTGCTACAAAACCTTCCTTGAAACACGTCAATGTAAATATACCAACAAGCCGTCAAAATTGCACCGAAAACAAAAGAGTAATCAAACAACTGTAGCTTTAAAAATATTATACGCTCGCAACTTCGCCTCTTTTAAATTGTCTCCGGATTAAAATGAAGGTAAGCAGGTGGAGCACATGATGTTGCTCTTCGCACCATAGGACGCGAAAAAATTCTAACATAAGAACCAGAGAATTTGCAGCCCAAAAAAATTTGAGAATTTGAAAAAGTAGTATTTAATTTTTTATACCCTGGCAACTTCGCCTCTTTTTTGATTGTCTCCGGATTAAAATGAAGGGAAGCAGGTGAAGCACATGATGGTGCTCTCCGCACCATAGGACGCGAAAAAGTTCTAACATAAGAACCAGAGAATTTGCAGCCCAAAAAAATTGAGAAATTGAAGGCATATGCAATAGACTTTGCCAGAGAAGCTGGAATGTCAGGCTGGCTCTATGCTCTTCTTCTAAAGAGGTAAAAGTTTGGCGTGACCAAATTAGAATTTTGTGACGGAATTGCACTGAGATATGAATGGGAACCATTCATAATTCTCCCAGCCTGTGCATGTGGTAAGGCATTCACAGCTGCCATGGTTTAGATTGGCTAAAGAGTGGGGGAAAAACCTCAGACACAACAGCATTCTCAATTATCTGGACAATCTGCTTGACGAAGTAAGCGATGATGTTGAAGTTGAACTATGTCCTTAGACTTTGTAAAGATATTCCTTCGCCAATCGAAAAACCAGATTTGAAGACTTTGCGAGAATAGGCATCAGGTTAAACGACTTATGACAAAACAGATTCTGGAAGAGTTTTTTGATGTTAACACATTCAACCCTCAAGCAAAAAGACTCAATTTACTTCGTACAAAATCAACTGAAGAAGCCCACAAATGCTAGCAGGAAATCAGAAAACCAAAAGTATTAACAACCAATCAGAGATGTCGAGAAAACCGACTTTAATCCTTTTGTTTCTAGCAATTGAAGAGCAGATCGGTCTGATCCAAATTTATGAAATGCTTTGCAGGAGAGCTATGCGACTAAAAAGCGGACAACTACGCAGACATCGTCAAATGTTTAATAAAATTTAACGAAGTTCTTCACTACTGCTATAGATAATGGAATCTGTTATGTTGACAAGTAATGCATGCACGCTTGACCGCTGGAAATCTGCCCCGGTTCGCATGTTTACTCGTCATCGGAAACTCCAAGACAAAATGAACGAAATGCAGAGACGTTTTAGCAACAGTTCACTCCTAATGATGTGCCGCACTAAACAATTCATTCAATGTCGTGCAGGGAAGCCGTATTTGGACATGCGAAAAGTGACAATCAAATCAAGGTTCAACTGCCATCGACACTACTCAGTGCACGTTGCTGTCTGCTACCAATCCTTCATTGAAAGACGTCAATAGAAATACGCCAACCTACCGTCGTAATTGCCTCAAAAACAATAGACTAACCAATCAACTGTATCATTAAAAGAGTATACCATCACATCTTTGAACTTTTTAATTTTCTCCGAAATAAATTGATAGGGAGGAAGCGCAGGAACAGGATGGTGCACTAAGCACTATGAGATCCAAAACAGGTCAAATATAAGAACAACAAAAATTGAGGCCAGAGCAGATTTTCCGAAATTGAAAGCTTATGCAACACAGTTAGCCACTGAAGCTGGAAGGTCATGCTGATTATATGCTTTTGCTCTAAAAAGGTACAACTATGGTGTAACCAAAATAGAAATTTTTGTGAAAGAATCGCCGTGAGATCTTGATGGGAAACATTCAAATTCCCCTCAACCTGTGCATGTGGCGAGTTATTCACAGCTGCACTAATCTACATTGCCCAAAAACCTCAGAAACAACAACATTCTCGATTCCCTGTAAAATCTGATTGACGATGTAAGCGGTGATGTTGAGGTTGAACCATGTCTTTAGACTTTGCGAGGGTGATGTTGAGGTGATGTTTGTAAGCGGTGATGTTGAGGTTGAACCATGTCTTTAGACCTTCGCTAATCATAACACCAGAACTGAAGGCTTTGCGAAATTAGAAATCAGATTAAACGTTTTATGTCATAACAATTTTTGGAAGAGTTTTTGATGTTAAGACGTTCAACCCTCATGCAACAAAACTACACAAAATCAATTGAAGAAGCCTACAATTGTTAACAGAAAATAAGGAAACCAAATATATGAACAGCAATTCAGAGATGTTGAGAAAACCAGCTTTAACCCCTTATTTTTCTCCACAATTGAGGAGCAGATCCCTCTGATCCAACGTTATGAAACAATTTGCAGGAAAGCTAAGCCAGTAAAGCAAAAACTCCTAGGCTGACATCTTCTCATATATAAGGAAAATGGTTTTCACCGATGCGTACAGCTGAAACTTCCGGTTGTCAATTGAACAAATCGTAATACTCGCAACATTTTCTCTGACGCAAAGGGTTTTGAAAAAAATTGCTGCACTGTTTTTTGACACATCGGTTGCCGACATCGCACGCCAGTTGAGTCGGTTCGTGCCACATCCATCTCATTAAGAAGTCCGTCAAGAGCACTGAAATTCAAACCACCAGGAACTGGTAGCTCTACTTTGTTTCCCAAGTTTTACAGACTGATCCTTCAATGGGTAAAAAGTAGGGATTATTTGCGATTGCTCGTCCAGATATGGAACATTTTTATACGAGCCACTTTGTTCAGTACCTTTACACTATGATAGGTGGTGTAATTTCGATATCCTAAATTTCTCAAGCCAATCTCTGAACAGATGCCTTCTCCGCGGTTTCATTTTCCGGCACCTTTTCCTCTAAGATAATGGTTATTTCGCTTTCGGCCAACTCAATCATTGCAAGTTTTTGAGACTAGAGGTCCTTTTGAAGTCTAATCTCCATTATCAAAGAACTGTGGCAATCCTAAATTACTAACCAAGTTTAGGAGTGACCAATTGAATTCTGCTTTTGAATATTTGTTCCATGCAATCTGCATTTTGTCCTATCAACTGTAAAAAGACATCTATTTCATTTTTCAAACTTTATTGCTGTCTGTGAACAGAAAATACCCTTTCAAATTACGGAGTTCTCTAATTGGTGACGCAGTTCATATTTGATATCGTCACTTGGTAACGCTTTGCGAAGTATAGACTGCGAAGCTGTTCGAAACCTTTTTTTGCTTGCACCCGTTCCCACTGTTTTGGCCGTTCTGTCACGCCTCTTTTTTGCAGCCGTTTTCGCTGCAAATCCTTCAGTGTTTTTGCTCATAGTTGTTGTGTTAAAGGGTGTACATTCATTATGGTACACCCATCTCGTGGTGTTCCATTACATTATGTTTTTATGTACCTCTTCTCCAGCCGCTCCACTGTGTCCTCAATCTTAGGAATGGTTTTGTTTCAGTCCTCTGCTGGACTTTTTCCTCGATCATAGTTTTTTTCAAATTCTTAGTGCTTTCATCAATTTCGAAAATGTCTTTGTCCTCACTAATATTGTTCTGATCTTTTTTAGTTTCAAGGTCTCATTTAGTTTCGGTTTGAACGCTTGGCTTGTACCTTCAAGTTTGTTAAGCTGTTGTTGATGTTCTGTCATTTTCCAGCTCTATATATCGTTTTAAAAGGTTTTGACATAAAAAGAATCTTGTCACTGTCGAGGTCCGCTGCACAACCAAACCCAGGAACCCATGTCTTAAACAAAGTCTTTGGCTACAATGGAACTTTATCGACTATTCATTGAAACAACTTCATACAACGTTGCAAATTGATCCCTTATCATGAGTTGTTTTGTTTCTAAATCATTTGGGTAGATATCCCATGAGGTCCAAAGCAACCCCCTACAAGTGTGACTTGTTTCCAAGCTATCAGGATTTGAACGCATCTTCATGTGAAAACTTCTTCTGATTTCATATATTGCACTAACTTACCCCTTCATTGACATCATTTTTTATCTAGGGACGATAGAAACTTTCTTGCACCCAATCGAATGTCCTAGCAAATCCAAAATGTCTACTTTTTTCATGAAGGAAAAGTAAGATTTCGTTCAAAGTGATCTTTGAAAACCAATTCTCCTGAAACGATCTTTGAAAAATTATTCTCTTTAAGTGTTTTATGTCGCCAATGCGTTTGTTTCACATAATTAGATAGCTTTCAATTTATTAGTTTCCGAAATTGGAACACAGTTTCCACAAAGCTCTGAAAGCGGCAGCCTTGTCTTTCTTTAGAGGGCGTTTCCCGTTTTCAATTCAATTTCTTGGTACAAAAAATTTCAGGCTGCGTTGCTCTGGTCCTCTAGTATCTGTTCGACAGCTTTTGCTAGACCAATAGTCCAGATGTTTCTATGTTTCACTAGGTCTAAATAATCGGGATTGTGATCTTCTTCAAGATGAGATTTCATGTTTCTGCATGACGGATTTTCATTCCAGCTCTGTTTGATTTCAAAATCAAAATGACCGAAACTTTCTATCCATTTTGATAATAATCCATCTATAAAGTTACGTAACCACGTGAGGGCTCTACCGTTGGTAACAAATGTAAAATTTTTTTCGAAAGAAAAAACTGAAAATTCTGTTTTATAGTGAAAGATACTATTGCAAAAAATCTAATTACTTTACGGCTCAGCTATCTTTTTGAAGTCTTGTATGAAAACCCTGAAAAAACTAAATGGTCGCAAAATATCTCTCCATTCCTCTTACAAAATTGGACTTTTCGTTCTACTGGCTGTCATCTTTTTCTCTGTGTTCGTCTCTAACCCTTTATTTGACACAATATCTCCCGGAAATGAGTTTGCTATCAGAAACTTATAATTCAAGAAATTTGTTTTTAATCCAAGGTTTTCTCTTTTCCAAGTATAAGATCTAAACGGTATAAAATTCCTCAAAAGACCTACCAATGATGATTATTTTGGCAAAATTTACTAGAGCACCTTAAAAAGAGACTCCTGACAGGATCAACTCCAATAAAGGTTGGAAGAGCGTGGCGCTGACGCCAACCTCATTGGCAATCTATTGCACGTGTTAGGTCACACTGGTGTTACAAAAATTAGTGCAACTGTGTGGTGCTTTTCTTCACTTTTAATGTGACCCAATTCATTCGAACAATTGTTGATGTCTTGTGGACGAATCTTCTGTTTTATATTTCCGTCGGTTGCTGAGATCAATATCCTCAACGTCTTCTTTTTTTGAATTTGAAACATTTTTTGGTTTTGGAATAAAGTTTATGTCGCCATTGCGTTTGTTTCGCCTAATTAGATCTCTTTTAAATTATTAGTTTCCAAAATTGGAACACAGTTTCCACAAAACTCTAAAATCTGCAGCCATATCTTTCTTTGGAAGGCGTTTCCCATTTTCAATGCAATTTCTTAGTACAAAAAATTCAGACAGCGTTCTTCAGATGTTCTTTTATCTGTTCGACAGATTTTGCTTTTCCGGTGGACCAGAAGTTTCTTTTTTTCACTAGGATTAAATGATCGGGATTGTGATATTCTTCAAGATGGGATTTCATGTTTCTGCACGACGGCTTTTCATTGCAGCTCTGTTTGATTTCAAAATCAGAATGACCGAAACTTTCTATCCATTTTGCTAATAATACTATTAATCCATCTATGAATTTATATAACCACGATAGGGCTCTATTATTGGTGACAATTGTCAAAATTTATTCAAGAGGAAATTTTGAAAATTCTGTGTCTTTTTTAGTTGAAGATACTATTGCAAAAAGTCTAATTTGTTTACGGATTAATTTCGATGTCTTTCACTAGAAGTGTTCATAGTTAACGTATAGGAGTCAGTGTCATTCTGATTCCCCGAGTTTTGTGGATTCTGTTTAATCTTTTTTAAGCTGCGCCACTTCCGCTTTATACTCTTTGCCCCATGAAAAGCGTTCGTTTTTGTTTAAAACTTTATAGAGCGGCTCAGCTAATTTGTGAAGGATTGTATGAAAACCCTACAAAAATAACTGGTCAATTTTTCTAATAACATTGGATTTTTCGTTTTATTAGCTGCCAATACTTTCTCTGTTTCCGTCTCTGAACCCTTATTTGACACAAAATCTCCCGGAAATGAGTTTGCCATCAGAAATTTATAACTCAAGCGTTTTTTACTCTACGGTTTTTATGTTGTCCAAGTATCAGAACTAAACAGTTTAAAATTCCTCAAAAGACCTACCAAAGATTATTTCGACAAAATTTATAAATTTACTAGAGCACCTTAAAAAGAGACTCCTGACAGGATCAACTCCAATAAATGTTGGAAAACTCGTGGCGCTGGCGCCAACCTCTTTGGCAATCTATTGCACTTGTTAGATCACATTGGTGTTACAAAAGTTGTCATTTTTTATGATCTTTGATCCAATGCCATTCGAAGTTGACCCAAATCGATAATGAAAAAATCAGTTTCCTTCTAGAAAGTCGATATCTTTGTTTATTCCATCGCATATTTGTTTTACTGCAACAGTGTGGTGCTTGCTTTTCTTCACTTTTAATGTATGCCAATTCATTCGAACAATTGTCGATGTCTTATGGACGAATCTTCTGTTTTATATTTCTGTCAGTTGCTGAGATCAATACCCTCAAAAAAATTTTTTTCGCATTCGAAACAACTTTTGGTTGTGGAATCAAGTTTACGGTTTTCTTTGATTTCTAAAGTTTCCCCTCACATCGTTGTTTTGCTTGCTTTTGAGGTTTCTTTTTAGCTTCCATTTCCCTATACACTTTTATTAATACGAACGTTGAATATATTACTTCTACAGAACTAAAGCTCTTTTCCATCGGTATCATACTAGTCATACGAAGCAAGCTAGTGTGCGACCTAAGCAAATTGTCTGGTTCCCCTAATTTTTCCAAGCCCGAAACTTCTTCTCTATTTCCGTCAGTAAATTTACTTCTCTCAAGGCAAAGATGGTTACTGTGCACTAATTTGTTTTCTTTCGCCAATGCAGGAACTTGAACCCTTATTTGAACGTTTTTTTTTTGTTTTGAAACTTTAATTTCAGCCATCCCAAGAACTAGAACCCCTTTATGCAAAAGCAATATAGTACTTCTGCTGTCTCTTAATCCCAAGCGTCTTTTCCCGTGGAGAACAATTGCGTTTAAACGTTGGATGAAATTTGTAGAACACACTCTAATTTCAAACTACTCTGTCATTTTTTTTAGACTGTTTATGTCTTCCAAAAAATCTCTTTTTCTCCCTCACTCTGTCTCTTTCTATGTGACTATTACTTGTCGTCAGAAAACGCCACAGATCGCTGGACACGCAATCTTGTTCATACCCTCTACCACGGCTGTCGTCATCCTGGCATCAACTGAGAACTGCTTCGTTCATTCGATTGATTCCAAATATCTTCCTGGTCTTTGTGTTGCACTGACAATTGGTTGACCAGATTGATAACTCTCGCTAAATTTTTGTTTCGTCCCGTCTAAATGCACCAAATTTTTGGTGTTAGATTTCCGTTTTACTCTCTGGTAACGGCTTCCAGATTCAAAATAATTTTCCTAAACTGTTTGGATTTTCATATATTTGTCACCATTTTACTTCCTGAGATCTAACCTCCTTGACTATTGCTGATTCATTTTACCACGCCTTCTAATATCAGGAGTTTTCTAATTAATGTCTTTTGACTCCGCTGGATAAGGTTTCAAAGCAAACAGCTTTGATTCTCCCAAGAAAATTTCTCAACCGTTCTCCTGGTTGAAGAACGCGGCGGGCCAACTGCCGCCTTGACATTTTGTTGTACGGTTAAATCAGATTTCTGCGATTGGATGCTGGTGTTGATAGATGCAGTAAAATCAATTTTTTCTGCCAGCTCAATGAGTTCTGCTATTATGCCGCAGTATAGTAGTGTAGTCCATCAAGAAGGTGAAATACGATCTGAAATAATTGAATTTAAGAAGAACAACTTCAGTCAGCTAATACTCTATTCAACAGGAGGAGCATGTCCTTTGGGATCAAGGGCCTTAGAGATCGCCTACAGGGATCAGCAGTAAGAAAAAAATGAGTGAGAGGGCGTGATCAGTCAAATTAGGACCAATATTTGTTTTGTGTTTTGCGTACCGCCCAATTTGCCTCCGTGTTGCACGCTACATGCGCCGGCGCACTGCAAAAGACGCACCAATTGGACCTAATGAAGAGGAAGTATGGCTATTTTTCCAAAGTCTTCATAATTCTGTTTCACTATGAAATGAAAATCATATTTTTCTACTTCTTTGCTAATTTTTACATATTGGCTCACCATTCTAATTTTTGTCTCCTATAGCTTCGCTTTCGATGACCGTTTCTTACCTTCTGGCCTCATGTTGACCGGTTTCTCCTTATGTGGTATGGCCCTGCACAATTTTGAGGAAGGAATGTTCACCGTCCGTGGCATGATCGTCCCGTCTTTCAGCATCGCGCGTGGCCATAACTCACATTTTTTAAGTTCTTGTCTGCTGAGGTAGATTACGCAGTTTTCCTACGGTAGCTGTTCATTGAAGTAACTGTTTCTTCGTCTAAATGCTATTTCAGTAAGTTGTCATAGCTTAAATCAGTATATTTAAGTGATATACTAATATTGCTCAGCGGAGTATTGGCACGATCGGCATAGTGTGATTCCACATTTATAGAATTCGGTCAAAAGAAGCCAAATCAAACAAAAGAAAAAAGTTAACCAGGAGATCTGCTTATTTAATTTACCACTGCACATTTTTCTGCAATTTTCTACGGTTTTTCAAACACATTTCATCAAATTTCTTTATTAGTAACTCTTCTTTCTCTCAAAAACGTATCCATTTCACTTCCTACGTAATCACATGTTTACTTTTTCTTGGCACATTGTGATACCTTTTGCAAAGAATTATAACTATCAAAATATTAATCATATTTATCAAAATTTTTCATTAATTTTCACTCTGATGAGGTCACCCTCTAACAACGGCAGATGCACAAACCCCACGCTCTATTTGCTTAAGCTAACTCAGATGAAGTGGAGTTTGTTATTACGTCTGCAGCACATACGTATAAATCAAATGCAAGGGCAGGCCAAAAAAGCGCTCACAATTCAAGCCTCATAGTGTGAAAGCCAAAACAAAAAATTTTCCCATTTGTCCCGAGGTATTGATAATTACCGTTCCTAATCAGATCGTCTAATTACACTGAAAAAGTGCCGGGGTTTCAACCTCTCGGCATTGGGGAGTTATTAGGAAGACTTATACGTAGGTGTAAGGTCAGGTGCGTAAACAAATCTTCCATTGAACAGCTCATTTAACATGGCCTTCCATAAATGAGATGAAACCGACAGCTCTTCCATTGTAAAGCGGGTCACTGAGCATGCTATTGATAACCTAATGCGACGATTTTTGAGAATCGTAACAAAGCTAATTTTGTGATTGATGCCAAAAATGCTTGTAGCAGTATATATAAAGAGCTTAATCTAAAAAACGTCAAAATTTTTTCATTTATTTCAGTAGCACTCAGAAACTGAAATAGGACAAGATCGGTTCTTTTTTTCTGATAAACAGGTAATCACGTCACAAGAAGATTCAACACACGGCTATGACTAAATATAGCGTAGATGCTAATCCGTTTGCTGATGACCCTGAAAGGCAAATGTTGAATTACAATTTATACTCAGATAACAGTAATATTCCTGGTAGCCCTTCTTCTATACAAGCAAACCTGACAAGCACATTGAAAAATCATATTCAGTTTGGTTATAATAAAGCCAGAAATCATCTCATTTCAGGATTGAGTTATCTTCAAATTGAACAAAACGGTTTTTTGGTATTGGATTTTGGTTGCTCAAATACTCAATGACAGAAAAGTTGTAACGAACATAGTAAGAGGTCCCCGCTGAACGTGTGCAAAACTTTCTTAAAAAATACAGCGTTCTTTGACCTTGGTTGAGCAAATATTTTTGAATTCTGAGAGCCTGCTGCTCTTATTAGCCACTGTGACATCTGCAACTCTTTAGCCAACCTGCTCAATGACTCTTGTGATGATGTCGCAGAAAAAACTTGTCTTCCGACCTTTTCAATAATAAACATAAATTATCTAGCTTACACATGTGTATTACATATATATATATATATATATATTATATATATATATATGTATATATATATATATATATATATATATATATATATATATGCATTTATGTAAATATGTACATATATATTAAATTAATTATATTATGGTAGATAAAAATATAAATATATATATGTATATATATATATATATATATATATATGTATATAAATTCAAATATATACCATATTATAAAGCATAGTATGTATTTATATATAATATATACAAAAAAAGTAATACACGTAAGATATATATCTTATATCTTATACCACCGGATAGAATTAACCACCGCTCACTCTTTTGCATTTTTTCATGATTCCTCCAATCATGTCATCAAACTTCTACCTTAGTAAGTCTTTTTTCACTCAAAATTGTATCCATTTTTTTCCATGAATCACTTTTACGTTTCGATTTTATTGTGATACTTTTTTGCAATGAAATATATCTATCCAAAATTTTATCAGTTTTTTTTCACTGATTTTAAATCGGATAAGAGTCATCCTCTAACAAAGCCAGAAGCTCAAACCCCACGCTCTATTTGCTTAAGCTAACCTAGATGAAGTGGAGTTTGCTATTACGTCTGCGACACATACGTATAAATCAAATGCAAGGGCAGGCCAAAAAAGAGCTCTTAATTCAAGCCTCATAGTGTGAAAGCCAAAACTAAAAATTTTCCCATTTGCCCCGAAGTTTTGATAATTACCGTTCCTAATCAGATCGTCTAATTACACTGAAAAAGTGCCGGGGTTTCAACCTCTCGGCATTGGGGAGTTATTAGGAAGACTTATACGTAGGTGTAAGGTCAGGTGCGTAAACAAATCTTCCATTGAACAGCTCATTTAACATGGCCTTCCATAAATGAGATGAAACCGACAGCTCTTCCATTGTAAAGCGGGTCACTGAGCATGCTATTGATAACCTAATGCGACGATTTTTGAGAATCGTAACAAAGCTAATTTTGTGATTGATGCCAAAAATGCTTGTAGCAGTATATATAAAGAGCTTAATCTAAAAAACGTCAAAATTTTTTCATTTATTTCAGTAGCACTCAGAAACTTAAATAGGACAAGATCGGTTCATTTATTCTGATAAACAGCCTTCTAATGCGACGACTTTTGAGAATCGTAACAAAGCTAAATTTGTGATTGATGCCAAAAATGCTTGTAGAGCGGTTCTTTTTTTCTGATAAACAGGTAATCACGTCACAAAAAGATTCAACACACGGCTATGACTAAATATAGCGTAGATGCTAATCCGTTTGCTGATGACCCTGAAAGGCAAATGTTGAATTACAATTTATACTCAGATAACAGTAATATTCCTGGTAGCCCTTCTTCTATACAAGCAAACCTGACAAGCACGTTGAAAAATCATATTCAGTTTGGTTATAATAAAGTCATCTCATTTCAGGATTGAGTTATCTTCAAATTGAACAAAACGGTTTTTTGGTAGTGGAAATTGGTTGCTCAAATACTCAATGACAGAAAAATTTTAACGAACATAGAACGAGGTCCCTGCTGAACGTGTGCAAAACTTTCTTATATATATTAAACTACATATTATGGTATATATATATATATATGTATATATATATATATATATATATATATATATATATACATATATATATATATATATATATATATATATATATGTAATTATATACATATATATTAAACTACATGTTATGGTATATATATATTCTTTCCACGAATCACATTTACGTTTTCGTTGCTTATTGTGATACCTTTTTGCAATGAAGTATCTCCATCCAAATTTTTATCACTTTTATTAATTTTTTTTCTTAATAATTTTAAATTGCATAAGAGTCATCC